>NC_079172.1:17187058-17382058 GCF_947568905.1 Ostrea edulis
GTTGTAAAGTACTCTCTGTTTGAGGTATATCAGAAATTCATGGAGTGCATCTAGATATAATATTTTACACTTGATGTGTATTTTTTTTTTTAAATAACACTACTTTATGATGATGGATATATATTTCTAGAGATAATGATTGTTTTTTATATTACAGGTAACGTAATATCGTCTGTCCAGTTAAAATCCCCTGTGACTTTCACTTATGCCCACCACTATGGACCTGTGTACTCGGCAGAGTTCTCTCCCTTTCACAGGAATGCATTTCTAACATGTTCCATGGACCAGACATTAAGACTGTATAGCATGTTACAGGTATTTATCCACTGATCTTTTATTAGGTCATCTGAGTCTCCTATTGCAATTGGTTTTCGTCCGTCGTCGTGCGTTAACAATTGAACATTTTTAACTTCTTCCTAATAACTACCAGTCCAATTCTTTTCAAATTTAATATGAAGCATCATTGGGACAAGGGGGACATAAATTGTAAATTTCAGGACTCCAGCACCCCTGGGGCCCTAGGGGCGGGGCAAAAACTCCCCAAAATAGACCAATTTTCGAAAATCTTCTTCTCAAGAACCACACACATGTAAGAAAAACTAAATGCATGGTGATGTAGAGCAGGAAGGCCTCTACCAAAATTGTAAATTTCATGATCCCCAGGGTAGGGGTTCTGACCCCAGGGCGGGGCCAAACTTGTTATATAGTGTTTATGTGTAAAACACGTACTTAAATAACATCTTCTTTAATGCTATTGATACTAAATTGAAAGTAAATAGATATTTAGAAAGACCAGGTAGTCCTTTACCAAAATTGTAAATTTGATGATCCCAGGGGTAGGGGTTTTGGTATCAGGGTGGGGCCAAAATGGTCATTTATGAAATGTGTGAACAATAAACATTTTTAACTTCTTGATAACTATCATTCCAATTCTTTTCAAATTTGGTATGAAACATATTTTGAACAAAGGGAACATAAATCGTAAATTTCAGGATTCATGCACCCCTGGGGCCTATGGGGCAGGGCAAAAACTGCCCCAAAATGACAATTTTTCTAAAATCTTCTCAATGACCACACACATGTAAGAAAAACTAAATGCATAGTAATGTAGAGCAGGAAGGCCTCTACCAAAATTGCAAATTTCATGATCCCCGGGGTAGGATTTCGGACCCCAGGGCGGGGCCAAACTTGTTATATAGTGTTTATGTGTAAAACACTTAAATAACATTTTCTTTAAACTAAATGGATAGAGCAGGTAGTCTTTTACCAAAATTGTAAATTTGATTTTCCCCAGAGTAAGGGTTTTGACCCCAGGGTGGGGCCAAACTTAGTATATATAGTATTTATGTGTAAGTTTGCTGATACTGTATAAAATCTAAGTGCATACTTAGAAATAGCAGAAAAGGATGTACAAAAAAAGGTGAATTTCATAACCCAGGGTTATGACTCTAAGATGATTCCAAATTAGTCATATATTTTTATTTAAAGCCTTCCATCAGTATGTGCACTTTTGAGGGCAGTGAAGTTTTAAGAACACATCTTTTTATACTGTTGCTGAACATTAGAATTTAGCTTAGATATTCAGAACAGGAATTTTTTTCTAGATTTCATAGCCCATGGAAGTAGTGATACTTTTTCATTAGTATTCAGGTGACCGATAAGGCCTGTGGAAGTAGTGATACTTTTTCACTAGTATTCAGGTGACGGATAAGGCCTGTGGAAGTAGTGATACTTTTTCACTAGTATTCAGGTGACCGATAAGACCTGTGGGTCTCTTGTAATCTTGTAATCTATTCTTAGGCACTGGACCAGTTTCTGGGACCACAGGTATCCATGTACAGTGTGTCAATCTCCATGAATAATTTTCCGTATTGTTTTTGGTAGATCTTAACTATTCGATTTAGCTGTCAGCTTGGTTATATCAATACTTTAATTTCATGAAAAAGTTTGCATTGAAAATCTAGCCGTCTAGTTTCCCATTTTAACCTTGACGTAACCTGCATGGTTTATGCTTATTTATACATGTACGCAACAGTAAATAACTGTAAAGCTAAAATATAACTGGGCCAACATTTTCCTCCAGAAACAACCTATTATGACCATAGAACCTGGAGAGGGAGTGATTTACTCGGTCAAGTGGTCATTTAGTCGCCCGTCATTGTTTGCAGCCACCACTGACACTGGTCTCTTGTTGCTGTATGACCTAAACCAGACCCAGCCAGTTCCTGTTTATAAGCTGGAGGCGGGAGGACAGACAGGAAATACTAAGGCATCCATACTCACCTGTCAGTTCAACCCTCATCAGTAAGTACTGGGAATGTGCATTTTATTGTTCATATTCAATCAATAGATTAAGCTCTTTATGAAGCTAGCAATTATGTACACGTATGTTGGCGTTTAAAACAGCATTACGAGTAATAAAGAAGATGCTGGATAGCTTTTGTTGTGGCAGTTTTTCTTTAAAATAAAACTACTAGTGTTATGAAATGGATGTTAAGAAATATTGTATTCTCTTTCCTGCAGACATAACCTAATTGCAACAGGAGATTCAGCAGGCTGTATACAAGTGTTCCGTATCAGTGATAGTTTGAAGACTTCATCATCACGTGATCTAGAGGTTCTTAGTGACTTAGTCGACATCACATCAGATAATTAATATCCATGTTCACTGTGATGTATCTAATAGTTATACAATGTATGTCCAGTAAGAAAATCTAAAATGTCAATAAACTCCGTCCAACTTTTAAAAAATATTGTTGCTTTTTAAGCCAACCAGGACAAAGTCTACGGTCTACGTCAAACATGATCATAAGTTTTTGAAAATAGGCCAAATAAATTATATAAAATCACTGTGATTGGGATTTATTGTCCCCTGCTACAACACGGAAGGGGACATAGAAATACCGGTATTTATCTCATACGTGTGGTGTATATTGCAAGTGAGATTAAGCATTAGCTTTATCACACGCCCGTTTGATAAAGTACTTCCGGTCCGAACTACTTTTGACACTGTCCCCGCTTGGATGGCATATTTCCAGTGTTGATGCGTCTCGATGCATGGAATAAAGTGTATAACTTGTTATTCTGTATTTATTTAGAATTTCTTTTATAGCAAAATTAAAATGATATTGCCCCCACTGACATATAATGCAAGTTACCGAGCATAAAAATGTCAACTCAATAACTACTCAAAAATATTAAGATAAGAAAACAAAGAGATGTCCACACTATTATCATCAACAAGGAATCAACCGCCTACTGGACAGGCTTAAAGGACACAACGCATGTTTCTAAACTTTTTCATTTTTTCAACAAAATTAACTCTTTTTATGTCTAAAACTACTTTAAATGTGTTTTAAATGAAATATTTTGCGTAGTTTTCGAGTTTGAAAGCGATGAAATTCAAATCTTGCGATATGCATATTTTCTTTCGCTAGTTTACGCGCCATTTTGGGGTGGGTGTAAATGTAGTCCGGGACATATGTCCCGGGATATATGTCCCGCGATGTCCGATATTGATGTTTGCCGATTTATCGTTATAAGTTAGTTTTTCTTCAATTATCTTACTGAGTGTGTTTTAAGACGATCACCAAGAGTCTTCATTGTGAATTTGGTGTGTGGAAATTGCCTAATTATTTAATAAATGGCTTTTATTTTTTCTTCAGGGTGTAAAGGTAGTCCCGAAGATTTTACGAAGAAAACGCATTTCCGGTTTTTGTTTTTGCCTCGTTTAAGTACAAAGCACTTATAATCTTTAAGTATTGTGTCCTATTGATAATCATAATAGACTGTTTTATCTGGTTATTTTAAATAATCTCACTAATCAAAACATTAAACGGGGTTTTATATCCTTTTTTTCTCGGGACATCGCAGTTAAATGAGGTACTAATGAGAGAATCGGACTGATATGAAACATTAAATCCGAATTCATCTAAAGACTAATCTATTATTATTATTATTATCATTATCCAAAAGCAATGTTAGACGTTTAAATTAAATGTAATTTATAATTCATATATAAATGTAATTTGTAATTCATATACAATATCGTGGAAAGATCAATAAAATTGGTATTGGGGTTGTTAGCCGTAAGTTAATTAAACATGTAAAGTCTAATTAAATTACGTTGCCCAGCTCTAAAGAGCCATAATTTTATTAATCAGCTAAATCTGCACCGAATCATATATTTACTTTTTTCTGATACTTTATTTTTAAAATGAAATATATATATATATATTATTTATTTGATATTTTGCTAAATCTGCACCGAATCATAGATTTACTTTTTTCTGATGCTTTATTTTCAGAATGAAATATATAGATTTTTAATTTCGGCAATGTAATTAAAGAGTTAACTTATGTTTATAAACAAACCAGTGAGATGTTAATTTTGTAATTTGTCACCCAATCACGTTAAAGAATTTGAGCATTCAATTTCAAGACTCATCATTATAATCATAAGCCTGCAACTATATCATAAGTAATTTTGATGATTTGGAGAATGGGTGGTGGCAAAACTTTGTCAACCACTCAAGTAAAACAGGAGCAAGTAATTTACTTCTCATATCGTTAAATCATGTGCGCACTTCGAGCTGCGTTTGAATAATCATGAGACGATAATTAATCTTGATAGAACACACATCAATTAGTAAATCCATGTATTGATTAATAAAAATGCAAAATTTTCCTATCTATCATAGACATTTTTAATGGCATTGAAGATTAAATTTCAATATACTCCCGGAGAAATAAATGGCAAAATCTTTTGATTTCTTGAATTACTTTATTGGGAGAACTTAATTTTTTCCAAAAACCCTTAAAATTTGCGTCATTTTATTAATTTCACCTTATTAAAAATGATAGAAAATAGTACAGATGACTAAATAGGAGACATATTTCAAGTCCTATAAAATCCAGACCCCCTGCCTCATAAAGTGACGAGTCAACCACCGAAGCGATGTCCCATAAAAAGAAGGACGAGCATTCATATAACATGCTGAATATTTCGTAAATCTTTTTATCAGGACATGAAACAATATCTAAACAACAGCAAAAGCAACATAAAACACAGAAAAGGTTTTATTTCAATTATTGACAAGGCAAAAACAAAAACCGGAAATGCGTTTTCTTCATAAAATCTTCGGGACTACCTTTACACCCTGAAGAAAAAATAAAAGCCATTTATTAAATAATTAGGCAATTTCCATACACCAAATTCACAATGAAGACTCTTGGTGATCATCTTAAAACACATTCAGTAAGATAATTGAAGAAAAACTAACGTATAACGATAAATCGGCAAATATCAATATCGGACATCGCGGGACATATGTCCCGGACTACATTTACACCCACCCGCCATTTTGTGTGACGTCATATGCGCCCTCGGGTTTGAAAACATCTATTAGCCATTTCATAAACAGATTAGATTTAATCGACAAAAAAACAATTGTCACGTTAACGGCTTGTAAATAATAATGCATTAAGATGTTTTGTGCCGTGCTCGGGTGTACTAGTTGTCGGTAGAAAGGATTTAGACTGAGTATTTTTCAATTTTTCGAAGGAAGGTACGAGAAAAAAGACGTGGATAATTTTTTTGTTGGAGCAAGAACTTTACCTTAAAAAACACACCCAGTCACCTTTTCAAACATCGCTTGGACAGAGACCCTGATAAACTGCGAGAAAATGGATATATCGAAGCTATAAGCACTGGTAGGCCTATAGCATACATTCTGTTTTGCTATTCAAATTCAATACACACTCGGATCAACTGACCTTCACCTTGTAACAACATATATCGACGATACAATGTAACTTCTACCAACTGGTAGATTTACAACAACAACAAAATAAAGATACAGAATAATTGAACTTTTAATTATACAAATGATAGAATATTGTATTTCCTAACTTTAAATTGAATTATAAAATTATTTCTTTATTGAACTCGTAGCATCTTTGAGTGCGTCAGTAGGCTATAACGCCGTGCTCCCACTTCGTACTCCTAAAGACGTGCAGATCACAATTCAAAAATAGTAATAAGATTGCTTTATCAAAATAAAATAATGTGATTACCACTTTAAATTTGAATATTTTTATTGATTTGTGTGTGTGTTGTCTTTTTCTTTCTTTCCGAAATGCACGCGTGACAATAGCTTGGCATAGGGCCTAGTTGTCAACAATTTAACGTATCATAATTTGTCTAATCCAAAAATAAATAATGATTGCACTGTTTATTTTAGAAAAACAGCGCCAATTACAGATGTATAAAGGAATAACATCCCCAAACAGTTTGTAGACAGCGACCCATATAAACATTATTTACTCACAATTTTGCCGATTTCATACACGCTTTACTCGCTATATTTGGGTATTTACATCGTTATATGTGTGCACTGGTGGCGAACACATATAAAACTCGGACAATTTATCAACATCGATTTAAATGTTGCCCATGGTAAATTAATTAGGCCCCTAAAAGTTGAGTTTTTAATAACATCTCGCAGTACTTTCACAATCCGAAGGGCGCATGTGACGTCACTGTACCACGTGACTACCTACCTAATTAACTTGACTTTTTGAAATCGGGGCTTAGATTTAAGTCTGTATTGTGGTTAATTATCGCAAAATTTCGGCGAACGAACTATTAGAATTAATTACTATAAGCATAAAGAAGACAAAATGCATGTAATATTGTATACTTTGAAAACATGAGATATGTCCTTTAATCGATAATACCTGGACATGCTGCGGTACCAAGCATTCACAAGCACCGTCTCTTTTCTTTGCAGCCATATTGAATATAATAAATCTTTACTAACTAATGCCTCAGTAATTCCCCTCAGCCCTCAGATTCAAAGAAACTACGTGAATAAAATCCAAATACACAAACACTTCTACTTTTCACTGTAAACTGTTGGACATTTTTCATTAGAATATTCGGCCTATTTTCAGTGATTGTTGTTAGTTGTTACACATGTTTAAATTTCAAAAAGACGCTGACATCAAACTTTTACCAAAAGGTCACGCCTACGTTAAAAATGAATACTCGGTCAACGGTTGTTATTTTGTTGGAATGACAAAACCATTATTAATCATAAAGTATACCCCTTTTAAAACAATTTTCATCCATGGTTTCTTTTATGAAAATGCCCTTTGTAATATACATGAATCGATTATAACCGCACTGGTATTTTCCCGCGTAAGGAAGATAAATAAGTTCGACGCTTGCGCCACGGATTAAAAAAAATTCAATCAGCTGTTTCTTCCACACTGGTGATCATCTCAAAATTAAGCGAAAAGAAGACGTATGAGACATGTTTCATACCGATTGTTAAGGCCGTTCTTGGCTCACTGATTTTGACTACAGATAACTCCGTTTACCTGATCAGGATATACATGTAGGGCTCACGGCGGGTGTGACCGGTCGACAGGTGATGCTTACTCCTCTTAGGCACCTGATCCCACCTCTGGTGTGTCCAGGGGTCCGTGTTTGCCCAACTATCTATTTTGTATTGCTTATAGGAATTATGAGATTGATCACTGTTCGTTATCTTCACCTTTCATAAATACAACATCTATATTGCGTGTTTTGATATTTTGGTTTATTCATCTCGTTGATATGATGTATTTATTCGCTCGGCAAGCCTCTAATCTATCTGTCCATCACACTTACTTTTGTGGATGCAACTCCTCAGAAACTGCCCAATGATTTTTATATACTTTGTAGGATTTTTAGTCACCGTATTTAGTTGATCATATTATGGTGCCGCCATTTTGATTCAACAAATTTTACAGGAGTTATGGGACTTTGTTGAACTATGGGGACATTTTGTGGACGCAACTCCTTGGAAACCGCTAAACGGATTTTGATCAAATTATGAAGGAATATGCAGTTGATCATATTACACCGCGAATTTGATTCTAAAAATTTTACAGGATTTATGAGACGTTTGCGCTTCAATTTTTGGCGGCGGCGGGGGATAGATGTATATAGCTACGCGTAGCAATCTTTCTTTCTGCTGTGTATTGTTGTATTTCATGGAAATTACATTAATGACATTAATAAGGCACTGACCTATAAACAAAACAAGATATGATACAAAATCTACAATTTCACACTTTAAATTTTTTAAACCATTGGCATTAAGTTTCCAATAATACAGCATACAATTTCACTTTTTTATTCCACCAGAAAAGGCATTGTCATGTGAAGGCAATCATAATGCATGTACCAGACTGAATAAAGATATGTATACATGTGCATTTCTTGAATCACAATCTAGATGTTATTTAGATAATGCTCTCGTTTTGGTTTGTTGAACAGGATGTGAAGGTCACAAACATGGCAGAATAAAATGCATAACCCGTTTAGCAGGTCAGATTATTTATGCAGAATAATATGCAAACAAATTGACTTGGTACCGGTAAGGGACATGCATTGCTGTGCAATACTTACAAATTGTTTGGGGTTTTTTCCCCCTTCAAATTATGAACCCTGGTGTTAGGGTGGGTTTAGAATAATAGGGGGAAATCTTTTTCTCCAGAACTGCAAGGCTATATTAGTAAAATTTATATTGAAGAATCCCCTTTTCTGTAGTTTTCATTTCGTTTAAGTCATGACCCAGTTAGGCTAAGATGGGTTCTTAATATGGGATAAAACATTTTTCATAGGAATAAAGAGTAGAGGAAACTCTCTCAGTTTAGAAAAAGTCAAGGCAACACAGGTGAGCGTTGTTCATGTGCCTCATGTTTATGTTCTTTTACAGTTTTCACAACATGTGGTTTGTTTAAGATTTTTCTATTACTGAGCAGTGCAGTATTTCCATTTATGAGATAGGTTTGGTAAAGGTTTGGATGCTGTATGAATTGTATTCCATTAATGTCACCAGCTAAGTTACTATTGCACTGGATTTTTCATGTTTTATATTCTTTTTGTGTCTCCATCTTTGTATAGCGTTAACATGACAACATTACATTCTAGAATGGCATCTTTTATAATTTGTATTTTTAGCAGTGATCCCCATTTTACCCAATTAGGTAGATGACGTTAATATCTTGGTTTGGTTGTTCCGGTTTTGATCAGTTCCTGATTGATCGTATGTCTTATAGTGTCGTGACTTGTTTTTTAAAATCTGTATATAAATAGGTTATATACATGGCAATCAGCCAATCTTGGTTTCCTTCAATCCAGTTCCCTCCCTGTCCTGTGTATGGTTCTTTTTCCGCATTTGCTTCCTTGATAATACGATTGTCAGTGTGATGTTTCTCGACTTGACAATGTTTTGCTTCACTAGCATCTTGAATTTATTTTACACATTTGTTAAACCACTTTCATTTTGCTGTGTAATGATAGTGAGTTGATAAGCACTGTGTTCTAGTTTGTCTTTTCATGTTTTCTCACGTGTAACTGACCCTGCTTTTCCTACCTTTTTATTTTTCGGTGTTTTTATTGAGACTTTCAAATTCTTCTGTATTGTATGTCGTTTCTTTGACTTGTTGCAAATTGCAGCACAGATTTTGTTATGTTTTTAGCCGAGTAGTAATAACTACTTTGTTAGCAACGAAGTAGAACTCGGCTATTGGTTTGGCGATGCGGGCGGGCGGGTGTCAACAATTGGTTTCTGGATGATAACTCTAAACAATCTAATCAAATGAACTTTGATGTATTGTTGGGTATCAGGTAAGGAAGACTCCTATTAATTTTGGGGGGAAATGGTCAAAGGTCAAGGTCACAGCTACCAAAAATAGAATGAAAATTTCAGACAAATTTGGTTTCCGGATGATAACTCAAAAAGTTTAAATCCGAATCAAATGATACTTAAAGATATTGTTATGTACTAGGTATGGAAGACTCCTATTGATTTTGGAGAAAAAAAGTCGAAGGTCAAGGTCACAGTGACCGAAAATAGATTAAAAACTTCAAACAAATATGGTTTCTGGACAGTAACTCGAACAGTTTAAAACTGAATCAAATGAAACTTGGTTATATTTTTGGATAGCAGGTTAGGAAGACCCCATCCAACTCGGCTCATGCAACCCTGGGTGCATATATTGATTTTTCATTTCTGTAATAGCATGATCAATCTTCTGTGTATAATCAGGTGACACTTTTTTTTTTAATATGCTATGTAGCGCTTTCGTAAGTATGTTACAACTTGTTCACTGATGTGTGCTGATACTTTCCCACGATGCGTTTTTAGCTCACCTGAGCTAAAAGCTCAAGTGAGCTTTTCTGATCACCCGTATTCCGGCGTCCGTCCGTCCGTCTGTCGGTCCTTCTGTAAACTTTTAACATTTTTGACTTCTTCTCAAAATGCACTGGGCCAATTTCAACCAAAGTTGGCACAAAGCATCATTAGGTAAAGGGAATTCTAAATTGTTAAAATAAAGGGACAGGCCAACTTCCAAGGGGAGATAATCAAGAAAAGGTAAAAATAGAGAAGGGTCATTAAAAAATCTTCTTCTCAAGAACCAATGAGCTAGAAAAGCTGAGATTTATATGAAAGCTTTCTGATATAGTGCAGATTCTAAATTGTTCAAATCCTGGCCCCCGGGGGTCGGATGGGGCCACAATAGGGGATCAAAGTTTTGCATACAAATATATAGGAAAAATCTTTAAAAATCTTCTTCTCAAGAACCACTGAGCCAGAAAAGCTGAGATTTATATGAAAGCTTCCTGATATAGTGCAGATTCTAAATTGTTAAAATCATGGCCCCCGGGGGTCGGATGGGGCCACAATAGGGGACCAAAGTTTTACATACAAATATATAGGGAAAATCTTTAAAAATCTTCTCAAAAACCACTGAGCCAAATAAGCTGATATTTATATGACAGCTTCCTAACATAGTGCAGAGTTAAGTTTGTTAAAATCATGGCCCCCTGGGGTAGGATTGGGCCACAATAGGGGATCAAAGTTTTACATACAAATATATAGGAAAAATCTTTAAAAATCTTCTGAAGAACCACTGAGCCAGAAAAGCTGAGATTTATATGAAAGCTTCCTGATATAGTGCAGATTCTAAATTGTTAAATCCTGGTCCCCGGGGGTCGGATGGGGCCACAATAGGGGATCAAAGTTTTATATACAAATATATAGGAAAAATCTTCTCAAGAACCACTGAGCCAGAAAAGCTGAGATTTATATGCAAGCTTTCTGATATTGTGCAGATTCTAAATTGTTAAAATCATGGCCCCTAGGTGTCGGATGGGGTCACAATAGGGGATCAAAGTTTTACATACAAATATATTGGGGAAATCTTTAAAAATCTTCTTCTCAAGAACCACTGAGCCAGAAAAGCTGATATTTACATGACAGCTTCTTAACAGTGCAGAGTTAAATTTGTTAAAATCATGGCCCCCTGGGGTAGGATTGGGCAACAATAGGGGATCAAAGTTTTACATACAAATATACAGGGAACATCTTTAAAAATCTTCTCCTCAAGAACCACTGAGCCAGAAAAGCTGATATTTACATGAAAGCTTTCTGACATAGTGCAGATTCAAGTTTGTTCAAATCATGGCCCCTGTGGGTAGGATGGGGCCACAAGGGGGATCAAAGTTTTACATAGAAATATATAGGAAAAATCTTTAAAAATCTTCTTCTCAAGAACCATTGGGCCAAAGAAGTTCTCATTTACATGAAAGCTTTCTGACATAGTGTAGATTCAAGTCTGCAAAAACCATGGCCTCCAGGGGTAGGTTGGGGCCATAATAGGGACTACGGTTTTACATGCAAATATATATGGAAAGTCTTCTGATATGGACCAAGGTGACTCAGGTGAGCAATGTGGCCCATGGGCCTCTTGTTCTTTAGCTCATTGACTACTTTCTTCATCCATGCATGTATCATTCATATGGTGTTGATATCGTTTGACTGATTCAATACGCAAAAGCTTGTTCTGCATATGATCAGTTTTTAAATCGAGACAGGCTACTGAAAAGTAAGTTGGTGTTACAGGGGTTTCAACAACCTCGTTTATAGTCAGCATTTCGCAAATTCTATGTTCGTTAAAACGATCTAGTTTGCCAATACAACCTGTAATTTGATCAATTACTGTTTGAAGTGTATCATACCAATTGTTAGACCGTTCTTGGAACAGTGATTCTGACTACGGATTACTCCTGATCAAGATATACAACTCACGGAGTTAACGTTTGATAGAGGGTGCTTACTCCTCCAAGGCGCCTGATTCCACCTCTGGTATATCCAGAGGCCCGAATTTGCGCAACTCTGTATTTTAGAGATTGATCACTGTTCCTTATTTTTACCTTTTCATACAGTTTGTTTGCTTCAAAACAGTTTCGTTATAATACATTGTCTGTGACATTGTTTCAATAAGTGAATAATTAATATCAGTGTCAGTTGATTTTGTGAGCACATATTCCTGATAAATTTGTAATTTCAAATCGGTGATTTGAAAATACAATTTATAATTAGAAATTAATCAACCCGTAATCACAATTTACAATCCTTGATTTGTAAATGCAAGTTATGAAGACATTCCTCGAATCAATATTTACATTTCCAATCTTATTACCTTTGATATCTTTACGAATTGCTATGATAGCCATTTCCTCATGAATACGCTGAAGTTGTGAAAAATGCGAGTATGAATCTTTTGAAATATAGTAACAAAAGGCGAAGATAACGAACAGTGATCAATTTCATAACTCCTATAAGCAATACAAAATAGATAGTTGGGCAAACACGGACCCCTGGACACACCAGAGGTGGGATCAGGTGCCTAGGAGGAGTAAGCATCACCTGTCGACCGGTCATACCCGCCGTGGGCCTGATATGGATTTATATGCAAGGTGAAGACAACGAACAGTGATCAATCTCATAACTCCTACAAGCAATACAAAATAGATAGTTGGGCAAACACGGACCCCTGGACACACCAGAGATGGGATCAGGTGCCTAGGAGGAGTAAGCATCCCCTGTCGACCGGTCACATCCGCCGTGAGCCCCATATCCCGATCAGGTAAACGGAGTTATCCGCAGTCAAAATCAGTGTGCCAATATATATATATATATATATATATATATATATATATATATATATATATAATAGCTAGGAATTCCGACACTAATGAATAGAAAACATAAATTTCGAATACAAATTTCATTTCTGAAAATACGTGGGTGAATAAACTGCAGCGTTTCAAGTCGACATACTTTTAACGTAGCGAATAACTTAGATCAAAATATACTCAGATATTTGTATTACTCTTTCTGGGAACCAAGCCATTAAAGTCCCGCGGGAGGGAACCATGGTTTCTTATTGTATTCCTGTGATGAAATGATCTTTAGTTTATTGTGCGAACTTTTATGATGAGCATTCTCCTATGAATAACTTGAGACCTTACAATATTATAGATGATTTTCCAGATATATGTGTCAAAATGTCAAATGACACCGTTTATAGATTTAATAACTGGGAACTTCCCAAAGGATGATACATTTCCTAAAATCCGAACGAGGAAGCATATCACTTATCTATGAAAATGGCGAGCAGTAACAGCGGTGATGTAAGCCTGGAAATAAATGATGTTGTAAATGAAACTTCAGAGGAAGACGGAGACCGACAAGTTTACGTGTGAGTAATTTTATGTTTGACATAAACTACGCTATCAAAATTGTTCATGGAAACATACATGTATGAAAATGATTGTGTTCATACAATTGCTCATTATATTATTTACTCAGTATGTACTCCATCGGGTATATGTTGTGTTGTAGATGACCTCACAGTCTAGAGACGTTGTTGATTTTAGACAACCATTTCCATCTCAAGACGTAAGTTCTTACTTAGATTCAAACCAAATGAACAAACACTTTAATGACGTTCCTTATTATAGACACCACGATCAACCTCAAAATGCAAGTTCTTACTTAGATTCAAACCAAATGAAATTTCTTTTTTACTTCAACAAAGTAAAGCGTCTGAATATATGCATCTAAATTCTTCATTTTATACTAAAATTTAAATATTTTGAAAAAATGTGAATATCTTTATAAGTTACTAAAACCGTATGTATTTATGAGTTAACATCAATACACTAGTTTATAAGTTGTTATTCTATAAATAGAACGATCGATACTATCTTGTGCTTGGAAGTCGAGTAATATAATTCAATCAACTTTTTTTTCAAAGGAAGCTGATGTACCACAGCAAAGCTCGTCCTCTCGAAATCCGTTCGCTGTCAGACAGAACTTCGTCCGACGATTATGTGACGCCTCCTTGTTGGCCGCCAATGTTTCACAACTCCGTACCGTGTTGGACGGAAGTTCGACCGAAAACATTTACTTTTCGCCACTGATGATTATGATCAGTTTGTCAATTCTCATGCACATCGGATTTGAAATTCTAATGATTAAGAGGTGGGGAAAAGAAAGGGAGGCAGAAATGGAACACAGAAGAAATAGCACCTCGGTTGCAGGCACATCTACTTCGAACGCAAGCGTCTTAACAAAAGAAGCAAAAGGAACTCTGTGCTTTTGTTTACCATGTTTAAGCGTAGAAAAATACGATGAAATCAGCATGTATGTCATGCTTTTTATCGTCGTTTTGAATGTTGGTATTGCAGGACTGGGACTATCGGGACAAACAAAGGTTAAAGATGAGTAGAGGGACTCGAATCGCCAATATGATCATCATGAGATTAAAGAAACTGAAATTTAATATTGTAGATTTTAAATCATTAAATTTGCTACCGTCAATTTTTAGATCACTTGAGTAATCTCTGTTGAGTTATTGCGATTGGTCTACGTTCGTCATCGTCCGTCGTGTATTTATAATAATTGAATATTTTTTATTTCATATTGAAAACTACCATTCCAATTCTTTTCAAATTTGATATGAAGCATCTTTAGGGCGGGGGGGGGGGGGGGGGAGGGGGGGCATGAATTGTAAATTTCAGGACTTTTGCACCCCTGGGACCTTAGGAGCAGAGCAAAAACTACCAACGATTGACCAATTTTCAAAATCTTTTTGACAACCACACATATGAAAGGTGACGATAATGAACAGTGATCAATTTCATAACTCCTATAAGCAATACAAAATAGATAGTTGGCCAAACACGGACCCCTGGACACACCAGAGGTGGGATCAGGTGTCTAGGAGGAATAAGCATCCCCTGTCGACCAGTCACACCCGTCATGAGCCCTATATCCTGTTCACGTAAACAGAGTTATCCACATATGTAAGAAAACTAATGCATAGTGATATAAAGCTGGAAGTCATTGACCAGAATTGTAAATTTCATGATCCCCTGGTATAGAGCTTCTGACTCCAGGGCGGAGCCAAACTTGTTAGATAGTATTTATATGTAAAGTATTTTTAAAAAACATCTTCTTTAATGCTATTGATGTTCAATTAAAACTAAATGGATATTGATAATGAGGAGA
The DNA here is from genome assembly GCF_947568905.1 of Ostrea edulis. Lineage (NCBI taxonomy): Eukaryota > Metazoa > Mollusca > Bivalvia > Ostreida > Ostreidae > Ostrea > Ostrea edulis. The sequence continues at coordinate 17,202,475 of NC_079172.1, forward strand.
TGGTGCTTTACCAAAATTGTAAATTTCACGATCACAGGTGTTGGTATCAGGGTGGGGTCAGAATGGTCAGTGATTAAATGTATTAACAAGAGAACCTTTTTAACTTTTTCGTCCTAACTACCAATCCATTTTTGTCTTCAAATTTTGTATGAAGCCCATAAATTCACAATTTATGTCACCCTTGTCCCAAAACAAGGGTGACATAAATTGTGAATTTATGGGCTTCTGTAACCCCGGGGCCGTAGGGTTAGGGTAAAAACTGCCAAACATTGGCCAATATTCAAATGACTTCTCTACGAATGTGCATCTGTAAGAAAAACTAAATGCATAGTCCTGAAGAGCAGGAAGGCCTCTACCATGATCCTCGGGGTAGATTGTATAGAGATGGATGGGTGATGTGTGTGTGTGTGTGTGTGTGTGTGTGTGTGTGTGTAAAAGATTTTAATATTTTCTTTAATGGAATGGATACTAGTTTTTGTTCCAGGTTGGGACCAAAATCATTAAACTACATGTATTAGTGATTATTTTCTTTTTCATTTGAAAGATTTCTTTAATTTTACTGAAACGGTACAACAACTAAATGCATAATTGGGAATATCAGAGATGGGTGGTCTAAAATTGTGAATTTCGCTACCCCAGGGTTTTGACTCGAGGACGGGTCCAAATTCTTAATGTCGTGTTAATGTTACATATATTCTATAATATCTTTCATCAATATAAGCCCTTTCGGGGGACATTAAAGTTTTAACAACACATCTTATACTGTTGCTGAATATTAGAATTTAACTTAAATTTGCAAGACAGGGATTTTTTTGTATATAGATTCCATAGTCCATTGGGCTGTTGATATAGATTATACTCGGTTGACCGATAAGGCCGGTGGGTCTCTTGTTTCCATAACCATACGTTTTGAATTTGGCAAAATTTTACACGGCCCCAAATTTGTATTTCGCGTCCTCGTTTGGTACCAAATTTAATTCATGTAGATAAACAATACACACATAACATCATCGGCATGTCTATTATTTATATATATTTATATACAAACACGTATATTCATCAATCAGCATTCAAACCTAATAGCTCTTCAATGTACTATGGTAAACTTAAGTTTTACTGGTATTTCAAACAGAATGTATTTGTGTTTACAAAACCTTTTAAAATCTAAACGAGTGGATACTTTTCTGTGCTAATCATTAATTCAATTAGCAAATATATGTTACTTTCATGAAAAGTGAAGATAACGAACCGTGGTCAATCTCATAACTCCTATAAGTAATACAAAGTGAATAGTTGGGCAAACACGGACCCCTGGACACACCAGAGGTGGGATCAGGTGCCTATGGGGAGTAAGCATCCCCTGTCGATCGGTCACACCCGCCGTGAGTTCTATATAGGGAATATCTGCTCCCTTTTCGAAATTCTTGAATGTGCAACTCTTTTGAATGTTCTCTTAGGGACTTTAAATCTAAACGTTTTAAGAAAAACGATCGAGTAATTTCAAAATGATATGCAATCGTCATTTTCTACATAATTTAGAGCCTTTCAAGTGGGTGTCACTTTTTTTTTTTTTTTAAAAAGGTTCTTATAAAAGTTCCTAAGAACAACTAGTCCTAATAGTAGAAGGAGTATTCCAGTTAAAACCCTTCGTGGGGAAAACTTGTTTGAATGAAAATATCGTATGTTAGATGTCATGTGATACAAAGCTAGTAGTTATCTTTTGCATGTAAAGTTTAAAGGGAGAGTGCTTACTTGAAAAGTAAATTGAGAAAAATCTGAAAGACATATAAACTGATTTTGACTGCGGATAACTCCGTTTACCTGATCAGGATATGGGGCTCACGCCGGGTGTGACCGGTCAACAGGGGATGCTTACTCCTCCTAGGCACCTGATCCCACCTCTGGTGTGTCCAGGGATCCGTGTTTGCCCAACTATTTCTTTTGTATTGCTTGTAGGAGTTATGAGATTGATCACTGTTCGTTATCTTCACCTTGCATATACTACTTTGTCATAGCTTGAGTGCTTTTATGCGGAAGGAAAACACAAAACCCAATAAAATAATGCTCACTATGTGGTCGTTATAACAATAGAATACATGGCATTGAGTGAAATGCTGTCTGACGTGTTTCATACCAATTGTTAGGCCTGATTCTGACTATGGATTACTGAGTTTACCTGATCAAGATATAGGACTCACGGTGGATGTGACCGGTCGACAGGAGATGCGTATCCCTCCTATGCACATGATCCCACCTCTGGTATATCGAGGGGACCGTGCTTGTCCAGCTCTCTATTTTTATTCCTTATAGGAGTCCTGAGATTGATCACTGTTCGTTATCATCACATTTTAATATAATTTTCCCTGGATAGCTCATACACATGTCTGGAGCTAAAAGCGCATTGTCTATTCTATATAATCTTAACCTTGTTTCTCACAGTCCTTTTTAATATAAAAAAAAATCCTGGTTAAGAGGCTTAAAGTCAATAACAGAAGGACATAATAGTGATAACGACAAAGTGGGTCATTGAAGGCTACAACTGATGATACAGCTATATAGAATAAACAGACAGGGGTTTAGCTGCTTCGAAGAAATTGGCAAGTCGACAATATCGGCACCACCAGAACGAAGGGGTGCTCATCCTACCAGAAGGAGGGGTATTCGCGGTGGTCCCCCAGAAATAGCAGCTATATTACACGACCTGTTCCTACAGTTTAAATATCCTTTCAGTCATAATCCATCAGTACTTTTCATTGATATGTCTCATTTTAAACATACATGTAGAATTTATTCAAAACCTTCTACGTGAGAAGAAAAATATTTCGCTGTCGCCTTCAATTCGACATTGGATATATCGATGACGTTTTGTTTATTAACAATAATAACTTTCATTCATATGTCGATTTGATATATCCCTGTGAGCTCGAAATAAAGGACATCACAGAGTCGTCCACTTCTGCTTCATACTTAGATATTTTATTGAAAGTAAACATTAACGGCAAACTGACAACGCAACTGTATGACAAAACAGGATGATTTCAGCTCCTCTATCTTCAACATCCCATATCTATGTAGCAATATTCCATTATCACCTGCATATGGTGGTTATATAGCTCAACTGATTCAATATGCAAGAGCTTGTTTTGCGTATAGTCAGTTTTTAAAACGAGGGAAGCTGATGTTAAAGGGGTTTCAACAGTCTCGATTAAAGTCAGCATTTCGCAAATTCTATGGTCGTTATAACGATCTAGTTCGTCAATACAACCTATCATTGAGTCAAATCTGTCTGACGTGTTTCATATCGATTGTTAGGTCGCTCTTGGCACGCTGATTTGACTGCGGATAACTCCGTTTACCTGATCAGGATGTAGGGCTCACGGCAGGTGTGACCGGTCAACAGGGAATGCTTACTCCTCCTAGGCACCTGATCCCACCTCTGTTGTGTCCAGGGGTCGTGTTTGCCCAGCTTTCTATTTGTATTGCTTTTAGGGATTATGAGATTGTTCACTGTTCATTATCTTCACCTTTTCATCTTAAAACCCAGAGGTCGAAGTTATCTTCGCCTTTCATTCATGCACACTGTAAAAATTCTATGGAACATAAATATGGACAGGATGGATCCGTTTACAACATATACAATATACTACCCACTCATTTGTCCGCTGAATAGCTTGCTTAGATCAAACCAAGTATGCTCATACATTTGTATTACTTTTTCGGGGGACCAAATCACAAAGGTTCTACGGATGGGGCCCTGGCTTTCCTATTTTTGCTTTTCCGCAGTAAAATGATCTTTTGTTCACATGATGTACATGTTTTTCTGAATAATTTACAACCTCAAAAAATGAATGATTTTCTAGATTTACGTCAAATTTCAAGATATGCATCATAAGGTCAAGTGTCGACCTATTTTTAATACCACACTACAATACACTTTGTAAAATCCGAACGAGGAAGCATATCACTTATCTATGAAAATGGCGAGCAGTAACAGCGGCGATGTAAGCCTGGAAATGAATGATGCTCGAAATGAAACTTCAGAGGAAGGCCAAGATACCACACCGAATGAGAGGCCGACAAGTTTACGTGTGAGTTATTTTTTGTTTGACATAAACTACGCTATCAAAATTGTTCATGGAAACATACATGTATGAAAATGATTGTGTTCATACAATTGCTCATTATATTATTTACTCAGTATGTACTCCATCGGGTATATGTTGTGTTGTAGATGACCTCACAGTCTAGAGACGTTGTTGATTTCAGACAACCACTTCCATCTCAAGACGTAAGTTCTTACTTAGATTCAAACCAAATGAAATTTCTTTTTTACTTATACAAAGTAAAGTGTCTGAACATATACATGTAAATTCTCCATTTTATACTAAGATTTAATATTTTGAAAAATGTGAATATCTTTATAAGTTACTAAAACCGTATGTATTTTTGAGTTAACATCAATACACTAGTTTATAAGTTGTTATTCTATAAATAGAACGATCGATACTAGCTTGTGCTTGGAAGTCGAGTAATATAATTCAATCAACTTTTTTTTCAAAGGAAGCTGATGGACCACAGCGAAGCTCATCCTTTAGAAATCCATTCGCTGACAGACAGAAGTTCGTCCGACGATTATGTGACGCCTCCTTGTTGGCCGCCAATGTTTCACAACTCCGTGCTGTATTAGATGGAAGTCCGGCCGAAAACGATTACTTTTGGCCACTGATTATTATGATCAGTTTGTCAATTCTTTTGCACATTGTGTTCGGAATTCTAATGATTAAGAGGTGGGAAAAAGAAAGGGAGGCAGAAATGGAGCACAGAAAAAATAGCAGCTCGGTTGCAGGCACACCTACTTCTAACGCAAGCGTCTTAACAAAAGAAGCAAAAGGAACTCTGTGTTTTTGTCCGCCATGTTTAAGCGTAGAAAAATGCGATACATATAGCATGTATGTCATGCTTTTTATCGTCGTTTTGAATGTTGGTATTGCAGGAATGGGACTATCGGGACAAAGAAAGGTTAAAGATGAATAGAGGGACTCGAATCGCCAATATGATCATCATGAGATTTACGAAACTGAAATTTAATATTGTAGATTTTAAATCACCAAATTTGCTACCGTCAATTTGTAGGTCACTTGAGTAATCTCGGGTGAGCTATTGCGATTGGTCTGTGTTCGTCGTCGTCCGTCGACCATTAATAATAATTGAATATTTTTAATTTTGAAAACTACCACTCCAATTCTTTTCAAATTTGATATGAAGCCTCTTTAGGACAAGGGGGAGGGGGATAAATTGTAAATTTCAGGACTCTTGCACCCCTGGGACCTTGGGAGCAGGGCAAAAACTACCAAAAATTTACCAATTTTCAAAATCTTTTTGACAACCACACATATGTAAGAAAACTAATGCATAGTGATATAAAGCTGGAAGGCATTGACCAGAATTGTAAATTTCATGATCCCAGCGTATAGAGCCTCTGACTCCAGGGCGGAGCCAAACTTGGTAGATAGTATTTATATGTAAAGTATTTTTAAAAAGCATCTTCTTTAATGATATTGATGTTAAATTGAAACTATATGGATATTCAGAATGAGGAGGTTGTCCTTTACCAAAATTGTAAATTTCACGATCACAGGTTTTGGTATCAGGGTGGGGCCAGAATGGTCAGTGATTGAATGTATTAACAAGAGAACCTTTTTAACTTTTTCTTTCTAACTACCAATCCATGTTTCTTCTTCAAATTTTGAATGAAGCATCTTTGGGACAAGGGTGACATAAATTGTGAATGTATGGGCTTCTGTAACCCCGAGGCCGTAGGCTTAGGGTAAAAACTGCCAAACATTGGCCAAACATTCAAATGACTTCTCTACGCATGTGCATCTGTAAGAAACACTAAATGGATAGTCCTACAAAGCAGGAAGGCTTCTACCATGATCCACGGGTAGATTGTGTGGGGTTGGTGGGGGTGCGTGGGGGTAAAAATTTGAATATTTTCTTTAATGTTATTGATGCTAGTTATTGTTCCAGGTTGGAACCAAAATCATTAAACTAGTAGTGATTATCTTCTTTTTCATTTGAAAGATTTCTTTAATTTTACTGAAACGGTACAACAACTAAATGCATATCTAGGAAAATCAGAGATGGGTCGTCCAAAATTGTGAATTTCGCGACCCCGGGATTTTGACTCGAGGACAGGTCTAAATTCTTCCTGTCGTGTTAATGTTACATATATTCTATCAACTGTTTCATCAATGCAAGGTGAAGATAACGAACAGTGATCAATCTCATAACTCCTACAAGCAATACAAAATACATAGTTGGGCAAACACGGACCCCTGGACACACCAGAGGTGGGATCAGGTGCCTAGGATGAGTAAGCATCCCCTGTTGACCGGTCACACCCGCCGTGAGCCCTATATCCTCATCAGGTAAACGGAGTTATCCACAGTCAAAATCAGTGTGCCAAGAACGGCTTAACAATCGGTATTAAACACGTCAGACAGCATTTGACCCAATACGATGTTGTATTGACGAACTAGATCGTTATCACGATCATAGAATTTGCGAAATGCTGACTTCAATCGAGACTGTTGAAATCCCTGTACCATCAACTTGTTTGTCAGTAGCTTACCTCGATTTAAAAACTGACTATACCCAGAACAAGCTCTTGCATATCGAATCAGTTGAGATATATAAACACCATATGCAGGTGATAATGGAATATTGCTACACAAATATGGCAATTTGACGATGGAGAAGCTGAAATCATCCCGTTTGTCATACAGTTGCGTTTTCAGTTTGCCGTTAATGTCTACTTTCAATAATATATCTAAGTATGAAGCAGAAATGGACGACTCTGTGGTGTCCTTTATTTCGAGCTCATATAAGCCCTTTCGGGTGGCATTAAAGTTTTACGAACACATCTTATACTGTTGCTGACGATTAGAATTTAACTTAGATATGCAGGACAGATTTTTTTTTATAGATTGCATAGTCCATGGGGCTATTGATGTAGATTACACTCATTGACCGATAAGGCCTGTGGGCCTCATGTTTCCATACCCATACCTTTTGAATTTGGCAAAATTTTACACGGCCCCAAATTTGTATTTCGTATCCTCGTTTGGTACCAAATTTAATTCATGTAGATAAACAATACACACATAACATCATCAGCATGTCTATTATTTATATATATTTATATACAAACACGTATATTCATCAATCAGCATTCAAACCTAATAGCTCTTCAATGTACTATGGTAAACTTAAGTTTTACTGGTATTTCAAACAGAATGTATTTGTGTTTACAAAACCTTTTAAAATCTAAACGAGTGGATACTTTTCTGTGCTAATCATTAATTCAAATAGCAAATATATGTGTTACTTTGATGAAAGGTGAAGATAACGAACAGTGATCAATCTCATAACTCCTATAAGTAATACAAAGTGAGTAGTTGGGCAAACACGGACCCCTGGACACACCAGAGGTGGGATCAGGTGCCTATGGGGAGTAAGCATCCCCTGTCAACCGGTCACACCCGCCGTGAGTTCTATATAGGGAATATCTGCTCCCTTTTCGAAATTCTCGAATGTGCAACTCTTTTGAATGTTCTCTTAGGGACTGCAAGTCTAAAAGTTTTAAGAAAAACGATTGAGTAATTTCAAAATGATATGCAATCGTCATTTTCTACATAATTTAGAGCCTTTCAAGTGGGTGTCACTTTTATTTTTAAGAAAAAGTTCTTATAAAAGTTCCTAAGAACAACTAGTCCTAATAGTAGAAGGAGTATTGCAGTTAAAACTCTTCGTGGGGAAAACTCGTCTGAATGAAAATATCGTATGTTAGATGTCATGTGATACAAAGTTAGTAGTTATCTTTTGTACGTAAAGTTTAAAGGGAGAGTGCTTACTTGAAAAGTAAATTGAGAAAAATCTGAAAGACATATAATTTTCTAAAAATACATATACTAGTTTGTCATAGCTCGAGTGCTTTTATGCGGAAGGAAAACACAAAACCCAATAAAATAATGCTCACTATGTGGTCGTTATAACAATAGAATACATGGCATTGAGTGAAATGCTGTCTGACGTGTTTCATACCAATTGTTAGGCCTGATTCTGACTGCGGATTACTGTGTTTATCTGATCAAGATATAGGACTCACAGTGGATGTGACCGGTCGACAGGAGATGCTTATTCCTCCTATGCACATGATCCCACCTCTGGTATATCGAGGGGACCGTGCTTGCCCAGCTTTCTATTTTTATTCCTTATAGGAGTCCTGAGATTGATCACTGTTCGTTATCATCACATTTTGATAATTTTCCCTGGATACTTCATACACAAATCTGGAGCTAAAAGCGCATTGTCTATTCTATATAATCTTAACCTTGTTTCTCACAGTCCTTTTTAATATAAAAAAAAAATCCTGGTTAAGAGGCTTATAATCAATAGCAGAAGGACATAATAGTGATCACGACAAAGTGAGTCATTGAAGGCTACAAATGATGATACAGCTATATAGAATAAACAGACAGGGGTTTAGCTGCTTCGAAGAAATTGGCAAGTCGACAATATCGGCACCACCAGAACGAAGGGGTGCTCATCCTACCAGAAGGAGGGGTATTCGCGGTGGTCCCCCAGAAATAGCAGCTATATTACACGACCTGTTCCTACAGTTTAAATATCCTTTCAGTCATAATCCATCAGTACTTTTCATTGATATGTCTCATTTTAAACATACATGTAGAATTTATTCAAAACCTTCTACGTGAGAAGAAAAATCTCTCGCTGTCGCCTTCAATTCGACATTGGATATATCGATGACGTTATAATAACTTTCATTCATGTGTCGATTTGATATATCCCTGTGAGCTCGAAATAAAGGACATCACAGAGTCGTCCACTTCTGCTTCATACTTAGATATTTTATTGAAAGTAAACATTAACGGCAAACTGACAACGCAACTGTATGACAAACGGGATGATTTCAGCTTCTCTATCTTCAACTTCCCATATCTATGTAGCAATATTCCATTATCACCTGCATATGGTGGTTATATAGCTCAACTAATTCAATATGCAAGAGCTTGTTCTGCGTATAGTCAGTTTTTAAAACGAGGAAAGCTGATGGTAAAGGGATTTCAACAGTCTCGATTAAAGTCAGCATTTCGCAAATTCTATAGTCGTTATAACGATCTAGTTCGTCAATACAACCTATCATTGAGTCAAATGCTGTGTTTGCCCAGCTTTCTATTTGTATTGCCTTTAGGAATTATGAGATTGATCACTGTTCGTTATCTTCACCTTTTCATCTTAAAACCCAGAGGTCGAAGTTATCTTCGCCTTTTATACATGCATACTGTAAAAATTCTATGGAACATAAATATGGACAGGATGGATCCATTTACAACATATACAATATACTACCCACTCATTTGTCCGCTGAATAGCTTGCTTAGATCAAACCAAGTATGCTCATACCTTTGTATTACTTTTTCGGGGGACCAAATCACAAAGGGTCTACGGAAGGGGCCCTAGCTTTCCTGTTTTTGCTTTTCTGCAGTAAAATGATCTTTTGTTTACACGATGTACATGTTTTCTGAATAACTTACAACCTCAAAAAAAAAATGAATGATTTTCTAGATTTACGTCAAATTTCAAGATATGCGTCATAAGGTCAACTGTTGACCTATTTTTAATACCACACTACAATACACTTTGTAAAATCCGAACGAGGAAGCATATCACTTATCTATGAAAATGGCGAGCAGTAACAGCGGCGATGTAAGCCTGGAAATGAATGATGCTCGAAATGAAACTTCAGAGGAAGGCCAAGATACCACAACGAATAAGAGGCCGACAAGTTTACGTGTGAGTAATTTTGTTTGACATAAACTACGCTATCAAAATTGTTCATGGAAACATACATGTATGAAAATGATTGTGTTCATACAATTGCTCATTATATTATTTACTCAGTATGTACTCCGTCGGGTATATGTTGTGTTGTAGATGACCTCACAGTCTAGAGACGTTGTTGATTTCAGACAACCAGTTCCATCTCAAGACGTAAGTTCTTACTTAGATTCAAACCAAATGAAATTTCGTTTTTACTTATACAAAGTAAAGTGTCTGAACATATACATGTAAATTCTCCATTTTATACTAAGATTTAATATTTTGAAAAATGTGAATATCTTTATAAGTTACTAAAACCGTATGTATTTTTGAGTTAACATCAATACACTAGTTTATAAGTTGTTATTCTATAAATAGAACGATCGATACTAGCTTGTGCTTGGAAGTCGAGTAATATAATTCAATCAACTTTTTTTTCAAAGGAAGCTGATGGACCACAGCGAAGCTCATCCTTTAGAAATCCATTCGCTGACAGACAGAAGTTCGTCCGACGATTATGTGACGCCTCCTTGTTGGCCGCCAATGTTTCACAACTCCGTGCTGTATTAGATGGAAGTCCGGCCGAAAACGATTACTTTTGGCCACTGATTATTATGATCAGTTTGTCAATTCTTTTGCACATTGTGTTCGGAATTCTAATGATTAAGAGGTGGGAAAAAGAAAGGGAGGCAGAAATGGAGCACAGAAAAAATAGCAGCTCGGTTGCAGGCACACCTACTTCTAACGCAAGCGTCTTAACAAAACAAGCAAAAGGAACTCTGTGTTTTTGTCCGCCATGTTTAAGTGTAGAAAAATGCGATACATATAGCATGTATGTCATGCTTTTTATCGTCGTTTTGAATGTTGGTATTGCAGGAATGGGACTATCGGGACAAAGAAAGGTTAAAGATGAATAGAGGGACTCGAATCGCCAATATGATCATCATGAGATTTACGAAACTGAAATTTAATATTGTAGATTTTAAATCACCAAATTTGCTACCGTCAATTTTTAGGTCACTTGAGTAATCTCGGGTGAGCTATTGCGATTGGTCTGTGTTCGTCGTCGTCCGTCGACCATTAATAATAATTGAATATTTTTAATTTTGAAAACTACCATTCCAATTCTTTTCAAATTTGATATGAAGCCTCTTTAGGACAAGGGGGAGGGGGATAAATTGTAAATTTCAGGACTCTTGCACCCCTGGGACCTTGGGAGCAGGGCAAAAACTACCAAAAATTTACCAATTTTCAAAATCTTTTTGACAACCACACATATGTAAGAAAACTAATGCATAGTGATATAAAGCTGGAAGGCATTGACCAGAATTGTAAATTTCATGATCCCAGCGTATAGAGCCTCTGACTCCAGGGCGGAGCCAAACTTGGTAGATAGTATTTATATGTAAAGTATTTTTAAAAAGCATCTTCTTTAATGATATTGATGTTAAATTGAAACTATATGGATATTCAGAATGAGGAGGTTGTCCTTTACCAAAATTGTAAATTTCACGATCACAGGTTTTGGTATCAGGGTGGGGCCAGAATGGTCAGTGATTGAATGTATTAACAAGAGAACCTTTTTAACTTTTTCTTTCTAACTACCAATCCATGTTTCTTCTTCAAATTTTGAATGAAGCATCTTTGGGACAAGGGTGACATAAATTGTGAATGTATGGGCTTCTGTAACCCCGAGGCCGTAGGCTTAGGGTAAAAACTGCCAAACATTGGCCAAACATTCAAATGACTTCTCTACGCATGTGCATCTGTAAGAAACACTAAATGGATAGTCCTACAAAGCAGGAAGGCTTCTACCATGATGCACGGGTAGATTGTGTGGGGTGGGTGGGGGTGCGTGGGGGTAAAAATTTGAATATTTTCTTTAATGTTATTGATGCTAGTTATTGTTCCAGGTTGGAACCAAAATCATTAAACTAGTAGTGATTATCTTCTTTTTCATTTGAAAGATTTCTTTAATTTTACTGAAACGGTACAACAACTAAATGCATATCTAGGAAAATCAGAGATGGGTCGTCCAAAATTGTGAATTTCGCGACCCCGGGATTTTGACTCGAGGACAGGTCTAAATTCTTCCTGTCGTGTTAATGTTACATATATTCTATCAACTGTTTCATCAATGCAAGGTGAAGATAACGAACAGTGATCAATCTCATAACTCCTACAAGCAATACAAAATACATAGTTGGGCAAACACGGACCCCTGGACACACCAGAGGTGGGATCAGGTGCCTAGGATGAGTAAGCATCCCCTGTTGACCGGTCACACCCGCCGTGAGCCCTATATCCTCATCAGGTAAACGGAGTTATCCACAGTCAAAATCAGTGTGCCAAGAACGGCTTAACAATCGGTATTAAACACGTCAGACAGCATTTGACCCAATACGATGTTGTATTGACGAACTAGATCGTTATCACGATCATAGAATTTGCGAAATGCTGACTTCAATCGAGACTGTTGAAATCCCTGTACCATCAACTTGTTTGTCAGTAGCTTACCTCGATTTAAAAACTGACTATACCCAGAACAAGCTCTTGCATATCGAATCAGTTGAGATATATAAACACCATATGCAGGTGATAATGGAATATTGCTACACAAATATGGGAAGTTGACGATGGAGAAGCTGAAATCATCCCGTTTGTCATACAGTTGCGTTTTCAGTTTGCCGTTAATGTCTACTTTCAATAATATATCTAAGTATGAAGCAGAAATGGACGACTCTGTGGTGTCCTTTATTTCGAGCTCATATAAGCCCTTTCGGGTGGTATTAAAGTTTTACGAACACATCTTATACTGTTGCTGACGATTAGAATTTAACTTAGATATGCAGGACAGATTTTTTTTTATAGATTGCATAGTCCATGGGGCTATTGATGTAGATTACACTCATTGACCGATAAGGCCTGTGGGCCTCTTGTTTCCATACCCATACCTTTTGAATTTGGCAAAATTTTACACGGCCCCAAATTTGTATTTCGTATCCTCGTTTGGTACCAAATTTAATTCATGTAGATAAACAATACACACATAACATCATCAGCATGTCTATTATTTATATATATTTATATACAAACACGTATATTCATCAATCAGCATTCAAACCTAATAGCTCTTCAATGTACTATGGTAAACTTAAGTTTTACTGGTATTTCAAACAGAATGTATTTGTGTTTACAAAACCTTTTAAAATCTAAACGAGTGGATACTTTTCTGTGCTAATCATTAATTCAAATAGCAAATATATGTGTTACTTTGATGAAAGGTGAAGATAACGAACAGTGATCAATCTCATAACTCCTATAAGTAATACAAAGTGAGTAGTTGGGCAAACACGGACCCCTGGACACACCAGAGGTGGGATCAGGTGCCTATGGGGAGTAAGCATCCCCTGTCAACCGGTCACACCCGCCGTGAGTTCTATATAGGGAATATCTGCTCCCTTTTCGAAATTCTTGAATGTGCAACTCTTTTGAATGTTCTCTTAGGGACTGCAAGTCTAAAAGTTTTAAGAAAAACGATCGAGTAATTTCAAAATGATATGCAATCGTCATTTTCTACATAATTTAGAGCCTTTCAAGTGGGTGTCACTTTTATTTTTAAGAAAAAGTTCTTATAAAAGTTCCTAAGAACAACTAGTCCTAATAGTAGAAGGAGTATTGCAGTTAAAACTCTTCGTGGGGAAAACTCGTCTGAATGAAAATATCGTATGTTAGATGTCATGTGATACAAAGTTAGTAGTTATCTTTTGTACGTAAAGTTTAAAGGGAGAGTGCTTACTTGAAAAGTAAATTGAGAAAAATCTGAAAGACATATAATTTTCTAAAAATACATATACTAGTTTGTCATAGCTCGAGTGCTTTTATGCGGAAGGAAAACACAAAACCCAATAAAATAATGCTCACTATGTGGTCGTTATAACAATAGAATACATGTAATTGAGTGAAATGCTGTCTGACGTGTTTCATACCAATTGTTAGGCCTGATTCTGACTGCGGATTACTGTGTTTATCTGATCAAGATATAGGACTCACGGTGGATGTGACCGGTCGACAGGAGATGCTTATTCCTCCTATGCACATGATCCCACCTCTGGTATATCGAGGGGACCGTGCTTGCCCAGCTTTCTATTTTTATTCCTTATAGGAGTCCTGAGATTGATCACTGTTCGTTATCATCACATTTTGATAATTTTCCCTGGATACTTCATACACAAATCTGGAGCTAAAAGCGCATTGTCTATTCTATATAATCTTAACCTTGTTTCTCACAGTCCTTTTTAATATAAAAAAAAAATCCTGGTTAAGAGGCTTATAATCAATAGCAGAAGGACATAATAGTGATCACGACAAAGTGAGTCATTGAAGGCTACAAATGATGATACAGCTATATAGAATAAACAGACAGGGGTTTAGCTGCTTCGAAGAAATTGGCAAGTCGACAATATCGGCACCACCAGAACGAAGGGGTGCTCATCCTACCAGAAGGAGGGGTATTCGCGGTGGTCCCCCAGAAATAGCAGCTATATTACACGACCTGTTCCTACAGTTTAAATATCCTTTCAGTCATAATCCATCAGTACTTTTCATTGATATGTCTCATTTTAAACATACATGTAGAATTTATTCAAAACCTTCTACGTGAGAAGAAAAATATCTCGCTGTCGCCTTCAATTCGACATTGGATATATCGATGACGTTATAATAACTTTCATTCATGTGTCGATTTGATATATCCCTGTGAGCTCGAAATAAAGGACATCACAGAGTCGTCCACTTCTGCTTCATACTTAGATATTTTATTGAAAGTAAACATTAACGGCAAACTGACAACGCAACTGTATGACAAACGGGATGATTTCAGCTTCTCTATCTTCAACTTCCCATATTTATGTAGCAATATTCCATTATCACCTGCATATGGTGGTTATATAGCTCAACTGATTCAATATGCAAGAGCTTGTTCTGCGTATAGTCAGTTTTTAAAACGAGGAAAGCTGATGGTAAAGGGATTTCAACAGTCTCGATTAAAGTCAGCATTTCGCAAATTCTATAGTCGTTATAACGATCTAGTTCGTCAATACAACCTATCATTGAGTCAAATGCTGTGTTTGCCCAGCTTTCTATTTGTATTGCCTTTAGGAATTATGAGATTGATCACTGTTCGTTATCTTCACCTTTTCATCTTAAAACCCAGAGGTCGAAGTTATCTTCGCCTTTTATACATGCATACTGTAAAAATTCTATGGAACATAAATATGGACAGGATGGATCCATTTACAACATATACAATATACTACCCACTCATTTGTCCGCTGAATAGCTTGCTTAGATCAAACCAAGTATGCTCATACCTTTGTATTACTTTTTCGGGGGACCAAATCACAAAGGGTCTACGGAAGGGGCCCTAGCTTTCCTGTTTTTGCTTTTCTGCAGTAAAATGATCTTTTGTTTA
Source organism: Ostrea edulis (assembly GCF_947568905.1). NCBI lineage: Eukaryota > Metazoa > Mollusca > Bivalvia > Ostreida > Ostreidae > Ostrea > Ostrea edulis. Next base: position 17,217,854 of record NC_079172.1, read on the forward strand.
CACGATGTACATGTTTTCTGAATAACTTACAACCTCAAAAAAAAAAATGAATGATTTTCTAGATTTACGTCAAATTTCAAGATATGCGTCATAAGGTCAACTGTTGACCTATTTTTAATACCACACTACAATACACTTTGTAAAATCCGAACGAGGAAGCATATCACTTATCTATGAAAATGGCGAGCAGTAACAGCGGCGATGTAAGCCTGGAAATGAATGATGCTCGAAATGAAACTTCAGAGGAAGGCCAAGATACCACACCGAATAAGAGGCCGACAAGTTTACGTGTGAGTAATTTTGTTTGACATAAACTACGCTATCAAAATTGTTCATGGAAACATACATGTATGAAAATGATTGTGTTCATACAATTGCTCATTATATTATTTACTCAGTATGTACTCCGTCGGGTATATGTTGTGTTGTAGATGACCTCACAGTCTAGAGACGTTGTTGATTTCAGACAACCAGTTCCATCTCAAGACGTAAGTTCTTACTTAGATTCAAACCAAATGAAATTTCTTTTTTACTTATACAAAGTAAAGTGTCTGAACATATACATGTAAATTCTCCATTTTATACTAAAATTTAATATTCTAAAAAATGTGAATATCTTTATAAGTTACTAAAACCGTATGTAATTATGAGTTAACATCAATACACTAGTTTATAAGTTGTTATTCTATAAATAGAACGATCGATACTATCTTGTGCTTGGAAGTCGAGTAATATAATTCAATCAACTATTTTTTTCAAAGGAAGCTGATGGATCACAGCAAACCTCATCCTCTCGAAATCCATTCGCTGACAGACAGAAGTTCGTCCGACGATTATGTGACGCCTCCTTGTTGGCCGCCAATGTTTCACAACTCCGTGCTGTGTTGGATGGAAGTCCGGCCGAAAACGATTACTTTTGGCCACTGATTATTATGATCAGTTTGTCAATTCTTTTCCACATTTTGTTCGGAATTCTAATGATTAAGAGGTGGGAAAAAGAAAGGGAGGCAGAAATGGAACACAGAAAAAATAGCACCTCCGTTGCATGCACACCTACTTCGAACGCAAGCGTCTTAACAAAAGAAGCAAAAGGAACTCTGTGCTTTTGTCCGCCATGTTTGAGCGTAGAAAAATGCGATAAATATAGCATGTATGTCATGCTTTTGATCGTCGTTTTCAACGTTGGTATTGCAGGACTGGGACTATCGGGACAAACAAAGGTTAAAGATGAGTAGGGGGACTTGAATCGCCAATATGATTATCATGAGATTTACGAAACTGAAATTTAATATTGTAGATTTTAAATCATTAAATTTGCTACCGTCAATTTTTAGGTCACTTGAGTAATCTCGGGTGATCTATTGCGATTGGTCTGCGTTCGTCGTCGTCCTTCGTCCATTTATAATAATTGAATATTTTTAATTTTGAAAACTACCATTCCAATTCTTTTCAAATTTGATATGAAGCCTCTTTAGGACAAGAGGGGGGGGCATAAATTGTAAATTTCAGGACTCTTGCACCCCTGAGACCTTGGAAGCAGAGCAAAAACTACCAAATATTGACCAATTTTCAAAATCTTTTTCACAACCACCCATATGTAAGAAAACTAATGCATGGTGATATAAAGCTGGAAGGCATTGACCAGAATTGTAAATTTCATGATCCCAGCGTATAGAGCTTCTGACTCCAGGGCGGAGCCAAACTTGGTAGATAGTATTTATGTGTAAAGTATTTTTTAAAAAAACATCTTCTTTAATGCTATTGATGTTAAATTGAAACTAAATGGATATTCAGAATGAGGAGGTTGTCCTTTACCAAAATTGTAAATTTCACGATCACAGGTGTTGGTATCAGGGTGGGGCCAGAATGGTCAGTGATTGAATGTATTAACAAGAGAACCTTTTTAACTTTTTCTTTCTAACTACCAATCCATGTTTCTTCTTCAAATTTTGTATGAAGCATCTTTGGGACAAGGGTGACATAAATTGTGAATGTATGGACTTCTGTACCACCGGTGCCGTAGGGTTAGGGTAAAAACTGCCAAACATTGGCCAAACATTTAAATGACTTCTCTACGTAGGTGCATCTGTAAGAAACACTAAATGGATAGTCCTGTAGAGCAGGAAGGCTTCTACCATTATCCTCGGGTAGATTGTGTGGGGTGGGTGGGGGTGAGTGGGGGGGGGGTAAAGATTTGAATATTTTCTTTAATGTTATTGATACTAGTTATTGTTCCAGGTTGGAACCAAAATCATTAAACTAGTAGTGATTATTTTCTTTTTCATTTGAAAGATTTCTTTAATTTTACTGAAACAGTACAACAACTAAATGCATATCTAGGAAAATCAGAGATGGGTCGTCCAAAATTGTGAATTTCGCTACCCCAGGGTTTTGACTCGAGGACAGGTCCAAATTCTTCATGTCGTGTTAATGTTACATATATTCTATAAAGTGTTTCATGAATATAAGCCCTTTCGGGTGGCATTAAAGTTTTACGAACACATCTTATACTGTTGCTGACGATTAGAATTTAACTTAGATATGCAGGACAGAGATTTTTTTATAGGTTGCATAGTCCATGGGGCTATTGATGTAGATTACACTCATTGACCGATAAGGCCTGTGGGCCTCTTGTTTCCATACCCATACCTTTTGAATTTGGCAAAATTTTACACGGCCCCAAATTTGTATTTCGTATCCTCGTTTGGTACCAAATTTAATTCATGTAGATAAACAATACACACATAACATCATCGGCATGTCTATTCTTTATATATATTTATATACAAACACGTATATTCATCAATCAGCATTCAAATCTAATAGCTCTTCAATGTACTATGGTAAACTTACGTTTTACTGGTATTTCAAACAGAATGTATTTGTGTTTACAAAACCTTTTAAAATCTACACAAGTGGATACTTTTCTGTGCTAATCATTAATTCAATTAGCAAATATATGTGTTACTTTGATGAAAGGTGAAGATAACGAACAGTGATCAATCTCATAACTCCTATAAGCAATACAAAATAGAGGGTTCGGCAAACATCGACCCCTGGACACAGAGGTGGGATCAGGTGCCTAGGAGGAGTAAGCATCCCCTGTCGACCGGTCACATCCGTAGTGAGCCCTATATGCTGATCAGGTAAACGGAGTTATCCGTAGTCAAAATCAGTGTGTCAAGAACGGCTAACAATCGGTATGAAACACGTCAGACAGCATTTTACCCAATGATACAGGTAGGTTGTATTGGCATATTCATTTAACTACCATAGAATTTGCGAAATGCTGACTTTAAACCTTTTTTAACAATGTAGAAGTATGCACAACCGCCAGTCTCGGAATTCGCAAGAATTTGGAAGGGCATTACTGGAAGAGAGAAAGTGCATTCTCCAAAGGACCATTCATAGTATCTGTCAATCAGTGACACGTCGGTTACGCGCAGTTACCAACGTTAATCGTGGACGTTCCCGTAATTAGTGACCAAAACCATATTAAGTTAAGGTTGAAAGTTGAAGATAACAAAAAGCTTTTAAACATATTAAATGTATATGCTGGTGATGGTGATGGTTGATGTAACAGGAGTTTAAACAGAGACTGTTTAAACTCCTGTTACATCAACCATCACCATCACCAGCATATACATTTAATATGTTTAAAAGCTTTTTGTTATCTTCACCTTTCAAGCTTAACTTTTCAACAACAACAACAAAAACCCATTAAAATGCTAACGCTGCATCTATTTTATCTTTGATAAAAGTATAACATCCACTGATTGTAAGCGTCAGTGTTAATCCCTGGGACACTGCATGTGGACTAGAAGTCGAGAGAGACGTTTCAAAAGTATGGTTTTGGTCACTAATTACGGGAACGTCCACGATTAACGTTGGTAACTGCGCGTAACCGACGTGTCACTGATTGACAGATACTATGAATGGTCCTTTGGGGAATGCACTTTCTCTCTTCCAGTAATACCCTTCCAAATTCTTGCGAATTCCGAGACTGGCGGTTGTGCATACTTCTACATTGTTAAGAAGGTTGATGCCGTTCATAGGAAGGAAATTTGGAGTCAACGTGCGCGCATTGTCCTGCTGAAAAATTAATTCATTACCTTACCTATGCTACTGCATTAAGGTCTTACGCGAGGTATCTAACATTTTGTCTAAGATTATTTTTCCATCTCCTCTCTATGAAGAGTTCTAGCATAATTTCCGAAATACGTTTAAATTTTATATTGCAGAAATAGTACCATACTTCCTATATCGGTCTCGTTAAGTCAGATCAACTATCTACAATGTAGTAATGCAAGGGTACTGAGTTCGATCCTCCATTGATCCAAAGACTTTTCTTCCCTTTGCTACAATATTTTAGTAATGTCCATGCATGTACAGCCATTTGACATGTATTTGTTAATAACACCCCAGACCATGACGCTACCTCATCCTAATCTGTTACGTTAAAAGTGACACAATTCTCTACACAATATACATGTACAAAATGGTAAACTCGAGCTCTGCCGTTAGCATTGCTTACGTAAAATGGACTCGTCCGAGTTCAAAACCATGTCTACTTTTGGTGTTGATTAAGCTCTATTTGCCCCACTACATTCCATAACGTATTGCATGCGGTTTAAGTTGTAACCTTTTGTGAGGTCTTCAGCGGATTCCACGGTGTTTCAATACGGATACTGTTATAGGATGAATGTACCTACCATCACGTCCAAAGGTTTGCTTCGTCGTAGTCGCAGCAGCCGTAAGCCTAATCTGCAACAATCGGTACCCCTCGCTCTTTACGTCATAAAAAGACTCGGGCGTCGCACGGTAGACATGTTGGGCGAACATGTTGTAAGTAGTCCCCGTCGTCAACGACTCGATGGCAGACGAAGGTAAGAGAAAGTGTGTGTCTTGCGGGGACCAAGATAGACGTTTATCTCTACTCGTTGGGATTTTATTTTTATTCAAATCAAGAACTTTTCAATGATATTTTGCAATTTCTAGACATTTCCGAATTAAAGCAGTCCGAAATTTCTCAGTTAGGTTTATACATTTGTGATCCTTGTTGCAAAAAAATCGAGTCGTTTTATACTTTTAGAAGAAATGCACGAACACATATCACGTCTTACCTTCAACGATTAAATTGAAAACGATGTCCCAGTGCCCCAATTAGAAACCAACAGAAAAGAAAACGCGTCATTGATTCACTAATTTCCTCAGTGGAAAAATTGAAGTTGAAACTAAATAAAAGTCTGGATGATTCTAAACCTTGTTCAATACAACCTGTACCACTAGACCATGCTTCCTCCCAAGGTCAACAATCTAACCCCAGTAAATGTAAAAGTTTACCACCATACCATTCCTATTCTACAAACAAACATGTATCCGAACCCAAAAAGTCGAGGAAATCATTGTTCGGGATCACAGACCATGACTATGATGGAATTAGTGGAATTAAACATTTGCAATATGTATCCCACCAACCCCATCAATGTGGTGATAACTACAGTGAAATAGACAACATGGTCTCCCAACTTCAGGCAAAAGGTAGCACACTCTCCATTATGTAAAACTTATACGGTACCAATTTTGATGCACCAGATGCGCATTTCGACAAATAATGTCTCTTCAGTGATGCTCAACCGTAATGTTTGAAATCCGAAATAACTATGAAGTTTTAGATCTAAATATAGCCAAAAACAGCGTGCCAAACAAGTGAAGTCAAATTCGTCCAAGGATAAGAGCTATGCATCAATCACCAAGTTCTATCGCAGGCAAATTTATTTAAAGCAGCTACTGAAAAATTGCAACAGAACTTCCCCTTCCTGCTTGATGTTTTTTATGCTGCACTTGGTGATAAGGTAATTGACTCACTTCTCTTCAAGATTATATTCACAGGGTGTCAAGCCACTTTTGGTCTAAAAAAAAAAATACGGGATTATAGGATTTTTGTTTTTTGCAGTTTATAGGACAAATCTAAGGATTTTTACAGCAGATTTATAGAATTTAATAAGGTTTTTATTAAAGAATTTGTATAAAAGTTTATTGTTTCTTTATAAAAATCTAGCAAGCATAGTATCTTACTGGAGAGGAAACAATATCAAACATAAACAAAGACAAAATCCTTTCACATGCGGATAGTTTTCCATCCAATATAGACAGTTCTTATACAATCATCATAGTTTTTTTCTGCATAACAATCTAATTAAATAAAATATAAATCTGGCATCAGCTCCTGGATTTTTTTTTAATTACCATTTTCGAAAACAGGACGGTCATTCTTTTTTGGATATACAGGGCTTTATATAAGAATTTTAATGACTTAGAGGGGAAATATAAGAACCTTCAAGTTTATAGGAAAATATAGGAATAAATAGGAACTTGACACCCTGTTAAAATTCACTTGCTTACTGTATTTAAATTCAATTTGCCTATGTAGGTCATATCTACATGAATTTACATTGTATTCTTATGTGAGATTAATATTACTTCACATTATATTAACCAAGGCTCTACATTGATTAATTTTGGTCGAAGCCACGTTTGCAGTGTTTTAGCTCTCTTTGTGTACCAGACAGTGTTGGCAAAAAAGTGGTCAATACTGGTTGATTGAAAATTGTTTGGTCATTATAGTCTGTGTTATTGGTTATTTTAAATGTTAAAGTGGTCATTATGGTAAATACATTGTAATTCATCACATGAACTATCATTTAATAATAAACACTTTTTAAGTCATAACATTAAATAAATAATGTAAATGACTCTGTTGAATTGAGGAAGATGAAAAGGTTTCTGTTGAAATCCCTTACTGTAACAAAAACTACCTATTGTTTCAAATCTTTATTTTAATTAACTCAAATAAACATTTGACAGGCTAGATTGGTGATCTTTTTATAACAATAGTATACACACTGGTCATCTCTGGTCACAGAATATGTTAATTAACACTGTCAACTCTTCCTGTGCTCAGGTAATGTCCAGCTTCCTGTTATTCTTAATCTGTCCAGAAACAAGTATTAACAGGTATGTCTCCAAAATGTCAAGCTATGCTATCTGTGACTCTAGTATAGTACTGATGATATTTCGGTCACACTTTCAGCAAATCAAATATATTACACTTATGAATTACATTTAATTATCTAATGAAAAATATTGATCAATATAATGTAAAGACTTAATTCATCTTCACAGGAAATGTACAGAAATAGGAAAATGGACAGTTTAAATCACAATTGACCGGTATTGACCATTTGGGGAGTATTGAGAATGGTGAAAACTGGTTAAGACCACTGGTTAAAACTCGGGGTGGGTTTAACTGCCTAACCCTGGTACTAGATCAATAGTTTCAACATGGATGATTATCAATTACATGCATGCATAGCAAATATATATACAAAAGCTTTCTACTAGACTATCATCTTATAAGAATATAGCAAAGATTTTGTTATTAAACCAATCTAATCCAGATTGGCTGCGTCTCAAGTGGTAGCAGATTCAAAACAACTCATTTTAATTAGATCGTTATTAAACAGAACCTAAAATATTCTAACAAATATCAGATTTCAACAAATTCAAAGACTGCCACAATAGCCTCCATATACGGAATGACCATGCACTCTCTGAACAACAGGAGTTCAGCTATACAGCGAATGTTCACTACAACTGCAATAAGATACCAAGCAGATAACAAGGTACACAGTGCAGGAAATTGAAAGTTTCATCACTTTTTTAAAGTTTGGCATCGCATTGTTATTTTGGATTTCAAACATTTCGATTGAGCATCACTGAAGAGACATAATTTGTCGAAATGCGCATCTGGTGCATCAAAATTGGTACCGTATAAGTTTTACATTATGACCCCTGGGTCGAGGCCTCTGCTGGTGGACTGTTAGTCCCCGAGGGTCTCTACAGCCCAGTAGCTAGGTACTTCGTTACTAGCTTGAAAATACGGATGTATATCTAATTGCTGTTATAAAATTTAGAAATTCATTTCCAAATTAAGGATTATCTCCCTCACGCATAGCTCTTATCCTTAAACGAATTTGACTCCACTTTTTTGGCACACTGTTTTTGCCTATAATAGCTCTAAAACTTCATTGTTATTTCGGAGTTCAAACATTTCGGTTGAGCATCACTGAAGAGACATAATTTGTCGAAATGCGCATCTGGTGCATCAAAATTGGTACCGTATAAGTTTTACATGTAGCTGATGTTTTTGTTGAAAGTGAATAATGTAATTTGCATATATAACATATTTTGAGGTGACCTGAGTTAGGAAATTGTTTCTAGATTTCATAGTCCTTTAGGTTAGGGATACTTTTACCTAGGGTTACTGATAAGGCTAAGTCAAAGATGAACACTAACACGTGACTTACTCTTATACCTGTTGATCTATGGAAGGTATTAAACTGTGAAAACTTTAAACTTAAAAACATGATTATAGGCTTAGACTCTTTTCTAACAACCATATTGATAGTCCTCATATTTCACAAGATATTTACCAGGACATTAAGGCATCAAATGTGCCAAAGTCCCAACAAAGTTTAAATCCATTCACAACATTAGTTGTCAGTGCATCAATCTGGCCAAGTACTTTCAGGAAGATATCCTTGTGCTGTGTAAGTATATCACCAATACATGTAAGCAGGTGTCTCTCAGGTGTTCTTGCTGTAAGCTGCTTTTCATCTGACATTTTTCAATCATTCATTGACATTTCATTTATGTGTAAAAATATCTTTATTTTGTTTAAAGTGTCATACCATACGCCTTGTTTAATGTCAATCAATATTAGCACTTTTTTCAGTTTTTGTTTTGTTGTGACTGTTGACCAGTGTGCATAATTTGACTTGAAAATTTGAAACAAGCTCTTTTTTGTACTCTGGTTGTTGGTCACTTTTTTCCATCATGTTCATGGCTGAATACCTAAGATGTTCCATCACCATTTCCAAAATATGTTGTCAAGGGCAATAACTCCTAAGCTAATAAGTTTATAACACAATTATCTCCCCCGACATCCACAGTTGCTTTATACATATGGAATCAGTACCACAGTATAATTTAGCACTAAAAATATCATAATATTGAAATTGAAGTTTGTCAAAAATTTCTTACATTCAGCTTGATTTGGTAAGAAATGAGTATAATTATATGTGTATTCACAATTTTATTGTCTGTTATGAATATGCCAATGCTGCACTTCGCTAATATGAATGACGTCACAATAACTGATATCAACAACTGGTCCGAAAATTCATATCACATATCAGACTAAGCATGGGAAAATGTATATCAATCCGGCGTCATATAATATATTGAACCCCACGATATTTTGAACACGGGTTATAAAATATATAAAAATATATAAAATATTGAACCCAATTATGGTGTTGAAATGAACCTCCTACTTTTTTGTGTTTGGTAGGTTGGGATTGAGGTCAAGCTATTATGGCTGTGAAATGTTGAATGCCCATTAGCTTTCAGTAATGAAGAGGGAGGGGTTAAAAAAATTATGGCTACATTATTAGTTGAGGAAGTTTTGTCACCCTCTTCTCTTGTTGTGTAAATAAAAGTATTAAACCCAAAATTCTTAATCACATACTATAATAACAATGTTTAACCAAAAAAAGTGGAATCTTTATATATCCCATTCCATAAGATATTTATTTTTTGTATTAAATGTACAATCTGATTAGAAAATAAAAATAAATTCCAGGAGGCATGTTATTAATATTAAATAAGAATACTCTCTCTCTCTCTCTCTCGATCGATCGATCGATCGATCGAGGTAATAGGGATATAACACCTGTGTATTGTGTCATAAGAGGGGGGTCAGCTATACCCACTGTCTATTGTTTTCTCATTAATGGTTTCATTATTAAGCAACACAATGTTTATATGAGTGTTAACATTGAGTAGCCCATGTTGAGGATCTTTCTGGTCTTAAAATTAATTTAAACATGGTAATTGGGGTCATTAGCCATATTATGAACCCCGGGTTCAATATTTTATAAGGGGGGTCTTTATATCGCAGTGAAAAGGTGAACCCGTGTTCAAATTATTATGCTATATATTGAACCCTGCAGGTACAATATTTCATGGTATCAAAATATTATGCTACACCGGAAATGATATATGTGCTCATAACAATCAACATATCAAAGTTTTAATCATGGTAAATCAGTGTAAAATAGTGTTTACTGTAGTACATATAATTCAATATATTAGAGTTTTTACCATAGTTAATTATAGTTAATGTAGTAAAGTTTACCATATTTAATCGATGTATCAAAAAATTGCAATTATAGTAAAACACACAAAAATATTTTAATGTGTTTTACCTTTTTTCAGTTTCTATCCATTTTGAATAAGATTCATCTCACACTGTCAGACAATTCCAAGCACAGACTCTTGACAGAATATGCGGATTTATGGGATCACAGTTTGATTCAAGCCATATCAAGTGGGGTGGATGGAAAATTAAATGGCGATAATCTGGACATTAGGGTTGAGTCAAATGACATTCGAGTTGAAAATAAATCCAAAGATTTTCATTTCTTTGCCTCAAATTGGGTTGCTGACAGAGTTAATGTTAGAACTATTCCTGAAGATGGACCACTCAGAAGTGTTCATAACCTTACTGCAGATGCTTTCATTCCTTCATCATATGAGATTACTACTTTTAAGACCTGTTTGAAAACATTGTTAGCAAGAAAGATAATTTGTTACATTGATGAATTTAAGTGGATGAAGAAACTGGTACCTGAACATAGTCCTCACGAATATCAGGCAGATATGTCAGAGAAGTCTTCAATATTCACCTTGCCCATCATGTTAAAGAATGAAGCAAGCTACTCCGACAGCATTGAAATCATGGATGAATATGTTCAAGTCACTTCAAGACTTTATACTAAGGCTGGAAGGGGTAATACTATATTAATGAACTACAAAACATTTCTCATCATCAAAGATTAATTACTTTCTAATCACCCCCACGCTGTATCACACCCATACAATCGATCATCCCCTCGCAATTAATTGCGAGAAGGGATATAGTAACTGGTCCATTCATGTGTAGGCGAAAGGTCCAAGTCACCACAGGACTTCATGGAGAAAGCTTATAAACACTTGTTATGAGATGTGCCCCATCTCGCAGAGCTCTTATAATTCTTAAAACTCCATCCACTGTTATCTATTTTAATAGAAATTTCTGTGTTCATGTCGTTATATAATAAAATATATATGTGCACTCCAACTTGATAGGAGGAGAATTGGAGAATTTTCAAATTCCTGTTGGTGGGGATCAACTCACAAGAGTTCGACTCCAAGGAGCAAATTCTTAAGACTGGGAGCCCATCATCCAAAGGAACGTTTTGATTGTCTGGAGCCAATAGTAGTTGAAATGTTCCATACTATGCAGGATTTTCTCGAGGTATTAGGGGATAGATAAAAAATTCAATGTCCGACAGAAAACTAAGTTCACATAGTTTTTTCATCAAGACCCCCCACCCACCCACCCCACCCCCCCCCCCCTTTAAACTAAATATGATAACTGTTGAAACATGTCGATTAACAAGTAAAAGCATATGAGTATGATTAACACTCTGTATACTCTTTCTACTGTTCTTTCACAAATGAAGGTGTACATTAAACTATTTTATGTTCATTAAGATGTAATATTATGTGGTTTTTATGAGTCACTTGTATTTTTCCACTAAACTGTAATCAATGTTGGATGGCAGAAACTCACATGAGTTTTTACCCCCTCCACCTAACTATTTGAATTATACTTTAAACCGACATCAATCTTTTGATTTCGCCCTTAAGTAATTTCTGTCATTATCATGTTAATAATTTTGGTCAATCTCAATATTTTTATATTTCATCATATCAATACCACATTTTTGAACATCTTGACCAATTGAAAAAATCAATTTCTGTCAACACAGTGTGTGCTAGTTTGGTGGGTCTGAATGACAAAATCTTGTTGATGTGAAAAATGTCATTTATTAATGTAAATGACAGATAATATGCAATGGTAAATACAACCAATAATAAACAAGATATACATGATGAAACATCACAATCAAAATACATTTAATATCCACAATTATATGGCCCACCAAAGATGGGGAACTTAACACCCCCCTTATCAAAAATTAACTAGCTTCAACATCATCTCAAGTTTCATCGATCAACTGCCAACTAGACTATTAGCATATCTACCCCCCCCCCCCCCAATTAACAAATTATGCATCAGGGTGGCAGGTGGGGAAATTTGTTTACTCTGGACTTGTCCAGCCATTAATTTAGAAATTTCTAGATTGCGCCAATATGCGCCTTCTATATGCAAAGTTGATTAACTCAACAATCAAAAGTACCTCCCCTTGCGCTAAACATGAACAGTACAAGAGAGATAACTCTAATAAGATATACAAGCCTACAGTTTGCCAAAAATTAGTTTATTTCATAAACTCTATTTTTTGTCAACACAGTGTGTGCTAGTTTGGTGGGTCTGAATGACAAAATCTTGTTGATGTGAAAAATGTCATTTATTAATGTAAATGACAGATAATATGCAATGGTAAATACAACCAATAATAAACAAGATATACATGATGAAACATCACAATCAACATACATTTAATATCCACAATTATATGGCCCACCAAAGATGGGGAACTTAACACCCCTTAAATTGTGACACTCCTTGGCACAATATCCCCCATCCACACCTGTGTTGACATAGACTTGATGTTGTTTTTGTTTTTTGGTTTTTTTTTAACCAAACTGATCACCTAGGCATATATACATGTATGTACATTCATTTACCATATTCTGCAACTCATCTGATATGTAGTATATCTCTTGACTGTACCCAACTGTACACTTTTTCAAAAATAATTTTTTTTACTACATATATTTGTAATACCTTTACAAACAAGCTCAACACAATTCAAATTCTAAAAGGTTATAAAGTATATACACATATCTTATTCATTAACCTCTGTCTCGCCAACCAATATTGTTTAAACTATCTATGTGGTACCATGCAGACATTCAACAATCCTGTCAAAACTATACTTGACTTAAATTGAGGCAACAGGGGCCCCTGTCCCCATGATGCCCCAAAATTCAAGCATCACTTGTGACCCCTGATCACAAAGTTCTTAAATACCTAACATCCTACCCAGTGTTTGACTTATGGAGGCAACAGAAGCCCCTGTCACCATGATGCCCCCAAAATCAAACAGCACCTATGACCCATTATCACAAGGTGTTAACTACATTTTTAATAGAGGGATCCTGATATATTTTTTAAAAGAATCTGATTGCCACCTACCCATGATTTGGATTTTGTCATCTGAGATGCCCATGTTTGCTGCCGTGCTAGCTGCACCTATCCTAAAGCTATGGGTTTTATATAAACTGGTATCATATCCTGCCCATAACAGAGAAAGCTGCAATTGCTGTGTAAAATATTGTCTTGTAACTGGTTTTCCATCAGAAAAACAGAATAAAGGCCCCCCCATGGGTCCCCCTAAGTTCACAATACCTCGTTAATGCTTGAACTGGACACATTTCCGCATCCTGATTACTTTCAATATACAATACTTTACATGACTTTCCTTTATAATGCTTAAAGTGTTCCATATTTATTTCGGCTGCATGAATCTTACTTTGAGCATTTACCACAAACTGAATGGACTGCCTGGAGATTGTATTTAAACTAGCTCCTGTAATTTCCCCTACTCGCAAGAAGGCGTGAAATGCTAAGAGGTACATTGCCTTGAGTAAAACCTGTACAAAATATGCAAAACCCAAAGGTCCCACCGACTGTGCTAATTTTTTCGGTATTTCTGGTGTTATTGGCAACCTTGTATCAGCCCTAGACTTTTGCTTTCTATACCCCTCTAAAGCTTTCTTAACAACAAAGTTCTGAGAGATATCTTGAAAACCAGCCATACAATGCACATAATTTAGCATAGACAAATATGATGCTACAGTATTATAGGCCCTGTTCTTGTGCATGCAGAAGGCCATGAAAAGTATGATTCTATCTACAGCTAATGGTAGAACTGTACCTTGTGGAAAATAAAATGCTAAAAAATTCCTATAGCACTGAACAGCCCGGCCAAAATTATCAAATGAATTTTTTGACAAAGAACTTCTAATAATATCCGTGGACAGCTGAGTCAGTGAGGCTCGACCAATATTGATATATCTGCCGGATGCTGATCCATATCTGGAGCAAGCCTTTTGAACTCCTCTATCTGAAAACGAGAAAGCCTATCAGCTAACACATTATTCAACCCTGGGATATGCACTGCCTCAAACTGAATATTAAACCTTAATGCATGCACAACTAGTCTTCTAATAAGTATCATTAATTCTGAGTCCTTAGCCGTCTGTTTGTTGATGCAATGTACTACTGCAGTATTGTCACAATAGAATTGAACCCATTTATTAGATAACTGGGTGGCCCAAAGCTCTAATGCTATAACAATTGGGTAAAGTTCCCTAACAGATATGTGTTTTGTTAACCATTCTGATGACCATCTCCCTGCAAACCAATGGATTCTAAATAAACCTCCAAACCCCACATCACTTGCATCTGTATACATCTGCAATGAGGCAGATGTTTCAAGCTTGGGCTCTTGAATCAAGCCTTTCCCATTAAAACTATCCAAGAACAATGACCAAGCCCTTAAGTCTAGCTTTGCCTCCTTATTAAGCCCCCTCTTTTCGTTTGGTTGTTGTATGCTTCTTGTTAGATCAATTATCCTACGCAAAAATGTGCGACCTGGCAATACAACTGCACAAGCATAATTCAACAGACCTATCAGAGACTGTAATTCACTAAGTGTCGCCCAATTTTTTGCCATGAACTTTTTCACCATTTTCCGACATTTTTCTAATTTTTCTAATGGCAATCTAATTTCCATTGACACTGTATCCAACTCTAACCCCATAAATACTAAGCAAGTTGTAGGTAAAACAGTCTTCTCCTGCTTAATTGGGAGACCTATCCCCTCTGCCATTGTCATAAACCTATCTAATCCAACCTGACACAGCCTAGCCGGGGCAGGGGAAACAAATAGAAAATCGTCAAGAATATGTACACAACCTTGTATACCCAATTTATTCTCTGCTATCCAATGCAATGATGTACTGAACACTTCAAACAACTGACAGGAGTAGCTCAAGCCCATAGGCAAAGTTTTATCAAAATAAAAACCATCATCTAAAGCAAACCCGAACAAGTTAAAATTGTCTGGGTGTACTGGAATTAACTTATAAGCATGCTCCACATCAACTTTAGCTAGCTGACATCCTCTACCAAACTGCAGAATAAGATGACAAGCATCATCTACTGATTGGTATTTTACAGATTTACAATCGGAGCAAATTCCATCATTCACTGAATTACCCTCAGGTGAAGAAAGATCATGAATAATACTGAATTCTCCTATCTGAGCTTTTGGAACTAATCCCAAGGGAGATACTCTACAAAATTTAAAGGGAGGTTCCTGGAAAGGACCTTTAACTGGACCTGCCCCAATTTCTTTCCAATTTTCTCTTTTAATACATCCATTCTAGCTACAGCTGATGGCAAATTTTTATTCAACCGAAACTCTTCTTTATCTTGAAAAGGAATCTTAAAGCCCTCTGTAAAACCATTAACCAAAAACTTCACCTTATGCTTATCATACCCAGCAAGTAAACACTGTAATTCATCTGCCTTTATCGGGGTCACTATCTCATGTATCTTATTTTGGAAAGGGTTGTGAGGCACGAAAAGTGGACTGCTTAGTTTGGGGTTTACCCTTTTTCCCTTCTGTTGTGGATGTGTTCCTCGTTTGTTTGTTTGGACAGTGTAATCTACTGTGGGTGCCCTTACATACCTGACAGAAGTGACCATATTTGCACACTTTGTCTGAACAGCTCCCTTCATTGTTGAAGGTGAAACAATGTTTTGTTCGCACTGAATTTGAGGGAAAACGTTTTTGCTGGGGACGAAAAGAACCCTTGTTCTTAAAGCTCGACAACGCCATAGCCATTGCTTCTGTGTGCAATTCCCCATTTACCCCCTCCCATGGCAAATGGTCTGGATCTTGTTCCCTCCACCTACGAAAAGTTTCATCATAACTTAATGTCCCCTCGACATTTGACATCTGAGCCAACTGAGAAATAATCTGCCCATATTTCATTAAATTAGGGGCCTGATGAGGATGTCTTTGACAATAAATACCAGCATATATATAGAAGGCATCCTGCCACTGTGTTAAATTGCTTATCTGTTTTCCTGTTTTCTTTCTAACAAATTGCAAATTGCCATCTTTCTCTTCTGCAATGTAATTAAATTTCTCTTCAGATTTCTTGTGTTTTAACAATTCGCTAAAATCGACATACTTATTCGACACAATATCTGCACGCAACTTAGGATCTACTCCCAAAGAAATTGGGCGCGCTAGCCCATAATTTACTGTTAACGCTCTACTTTCTGTGGTTTGACTAGTGACAGGTGCAATATTACCTAACAGTTCTTGTGCTATACTAAGATTTGGGGACTTATTCGCTCCTTCATTGGCACCATTTCCATCACCCATATTCTGCGCGGCAGTCTCGTCAGTGGTACTTCCAGTGGCAGGACTGCTCTCCAATAGGTTAGGCTGGGTACTTGAGTTGTTCTGTTGTAATATTCCACCAGGCAACATACCACTGTTCTGTAGGACTGAAACAACAGTTTGTGTAATGACCGGGATGGCTGCTGTTAACATCTGTGTCATCGACTCAGTAGTCAGGTTCTGGTTGCCCACAGAAATTGGAACAGGTGTGTCTCCATGTTCATTGGCCACTTGTGTAGCTGTGTTTATCTGTTCAGGTCCTGTACCTTACCCTACGCCTAGAATCGGTCTACTGTGAGTGTCTGAGGCAACTCGCGTCTGACTTCTTGCTTTGCCACGTGGGGTTCTTCCTACGGACGTTGACTGTGTTGCGTTCCTCCTAGGTGTTGCGCTTTTCCACGAGACTCCCCCACCTTCCTCCGCTTTGGACGTGAAGTGGCCTGTTCCATAACCTGTGTTCAACTGAAAAATTCAATTCATTATTCCTTTGCCTCAGAGAGTTTAATTGTTTACATAACAATGATTTGTTGTGAGACTTTCATACATAGTTCTACTGATTTAATCAGATACATAAAATGTGAAATATCAGCTTATATCTGATAATTATATTTCAATCTGATTTAAATATATATATCATGAGAAACAGATACACAAGGTGTTCCTTATAAACACATCAGTTCCATCTGAACTGAGTATCAGTTACCCTATTCCAATTCCATATGAACTGAAATATGTTGAATGCCCAGTTCCATATGAACTGTTCAACTGTTCCATTTGAACATATACTTATCAAATTCAGGGTTCCATTGAACCACAAGTTCCATATGAACATCTTTCTAATATAGCATCAAACCAAATTCTATTTGAACTGGCAGACCAATTCCATATGTGAATTGGCTAAATTATCATAATCTCCATACAGCATTAAAGACCAATTCCATATGAACTGGTTATTATCCATCCAGTAATGAGCCATCTGTGAAGTACAACATTGTGTTATCTATTATATAATTTATATTTTTAAAGCCCATCATTCTCAAAAACCCATCATGTTATATTTAACTTAATTGTGTCGTATAGCTGTCAGGATGGCCCCTCTAATGTTCCGAAAATATTTTGGCATGCCAAACCGCCAATTGAAGTGTACCCCGTCTACATAATTACTATCCATAGATTTCTTCACCCCTTTGATTTTCCAGTATGTTATGGCACTGTTTGGTGCGCGAGACAATTCTGCCTTTAGTAACTTGTTTGCCTCTCTCACGTTCTCATTGTATTGCGAAGGTTGTACCACACGAGTTACTTCCCTTGGCAACAGTTGACACACAAACACTTGTTTGAAGTTATATCGCACTTTCCACACCTGTGCCATCGCAATGAGTTTAAAAATCACTTCCTGGGGCGTAATATCTAGGGAGTCCATATCATTCCCCCCAATCTGAATTATCAGGCATTTGGGCGACGCTCCCACAGTGTTAATGAATGAATTCAATTTCTTCACATCCCTTGAATTTATAATGTTTCCCCCGCTTATCCCATACAAGTGTGTTTTAACATTTACATTATTCAAGTTAAAGTTTTTGAGCTCAGGTTTGCTCTGCATATAGGATTGTAAACGTTTCACGTGGGAACTTCCAATGACTACAACATCCATGCCGATTTCCTCGGTAATATCGAATTAATGTTTACCTATATCAGGCCCAGGTTAACTCTGGTTAGCATCCGATGACACTCAAACAGGTACACTCAAATATATGCAACACAAATTGACTTATATGTGCTCTGGCTATAGGCCCTAATGATCTTCAGAAATGAAATTTTGTATACTCTGGACTTGTCCAGCCATTAATTTAGAAATTTCTAGAATGCGCCAATATGCGCCCTCTATATGCAAAGTTGATTAACTCAACAATCAAAATTACCTCCCCTTGCGCTAAACATGAACAGTACAAGAGAGATAACTCTAATAAGATATACAAGCCTACCGTTTGCCAAAAATTAGTTTATTTCATAAACTCTATTTTATTTTAACAGAAACTGTGCAAGAAATTCTTAAAGCTTTCTTTGCCAAAGGACAGATGCACCTTGGCTAATCTAAAGATACTAATCCAGAGAAGTAATGTAAATGGGAAAGTCAAAGTGCGTTTTGAGGTAATTATGACGAGTCTGCATTATTAGTATGCATCTAATTAGTATGTTCTTTTTTCCATACTTTATTTATTTCATGTACATATATTTCCAGGCCCATGACCAGTTTATAGACACCATTGGAACATCTAATCTGCTTGCTTTGACCATGAACTTGTTTTGAATGGAAAGTCTCCATGACAAACTCACTCATCAAGTGCTACCAGATAATGTTGGAAATCTTCATCATAAGAGCAAGGAAAAGGGTTTTCATGGCATTCTAGTTCACATCCTAGATCAAACATTCATTCCACCTCTAGATCAAAACAAAAAGGTAAGGATAATTAATTAATGGCGTGGTATTCATGATGCTTCATTGCATAATGCATCTGAGTGCAATTGACAGACCCTATTAGTTTTATGGTAAAATGGAGCATATCAATTAAGTTAGAGCCAATAAACTAAGTATGAAAGTGCAATTACCAGATGACAGATGGACAAAGTGATTCCCACATGACCCTCTGCTTTGCAGGTAAGATATTTATTGACCTTGGAATTGGGATCTATAGAAATGTAAAGCAGGTGACTGCAAACTAGATATATTTCAGGGGGTACAATTGAACAGGTAACAAAAGATACAGGGTTTTATATTCGATTTACATGGGATGATGTTTCGGTATTTATGAGAGTGTCTGTATTATCACTTTGCACCGGTCTTTGAGAATTAATCATGAAGATACTATGATACTTATATATGCAGATCGACAATTTTTCATGATACGCAGGTGGTTGTTATGGCTCTTGTTATATTTGTAGTCAGTTTCTGTATCATAATCATCTTTATTTCACAATGATCCTTATGAGGTGTTGTGTACTAGTGAGGAAAACGTTAGACACATGTCATAACAGGGATAAGAGACTCAACGTGGAAATAACACTTCTGCTTCACTAACCATTCTTTCAGAACCCTTACCGGATGATTTGCACAACTATGTAATCAATTTCTTGAACTGGCAATTCATATTGTGTGTGATGCAAGATGCAATCTCAGAGGGTACCATTGAATTGGTGAACATTGTCTTGAAATTCATGATACCACTGTTTTATAGCCATTCCAAATTGTCAAAATATCTGACAGAGTGCATAGACTTCATCCTAAAAACAGAGTGGATCCTTAATTCTAGTTTGTTTAATAAACTCATCACTTCATTGTTATTTCGGGTTTCAAAAATTTCGGTTGAGCATCACTGAAGAGACATAATTTGTCGAAATGCGCATCTGGTGCACCAAAATTGGTACCGTATAAGTTTTACATCACAATGAAACCATGATTAGAAATACCCCACCATGCATTTATGAAATATGATCATTAGACATTAAATACCTTAAGATCTAGATAACAACAGAAAATAAATATATCATGTACTTCATCTTGTTCTACAATTTGAACAGCACGTGTTGATTTCTCCATTATACAAAACAGGATCGAAACCAAAATGATTTACAATTTGTTTTCTTAAGCATGTTGTACTGTTCAAACAGAATTCTCTCATCGCAGGTGAAATTCCTTTCCTATTGGAAGCTAGATCACTCATATTATAGTACATCATGACATTTGCAGGTTGACCATTTCTACCAGCTCTACCTATCTCCTGGAAATACTTTTCCGGTGTTGTAGGAGGTCGGAAATGTATCACTGAACTAATACAAGGGGAATTTAGCTCCATTCCCAAAACAACTGTAGCAAATATAAGGCGAAGGTTTGGGTTAGATTTTCTTAGTTCATCAACAATGTGAGCTTTCATTCTTAATGTATAGTCCTTATGAAATTGTCCAAAAATTCGATTTTCTGGAATCTTCTGTCTTTGGGTGGTATGCGTTGTCTTGAAGTTCATCTTCAATGTACTGATAGCAGTAACCCAACGAAGCAAGGTCATTTACATACACAACATTAACTGGAAAGGATAGTAACTTTTCCCTCAGTTCCCTGGCAATCGGCTCCAATGCAGCATCCAGTTCGTCCATCTTGTTCACATTTGGAAGGCCACGACATACCTGAAATTGCAGAATGTAAAATAAATGTACCAAAATTACTGGGTTTTTTTTTTATCAAGGTCACGGTCACAGTGCATATAATAATTAAAATGTTGTCCAGGCCATAACATTTTTTGCCCACGCTGATGTACATGTAAATGATGTTTCACAGAAATGTAGCCCAGGCCCCATGATTATGTAACAAACTTAGACTTAAGTCAAAATTTCAATCAGCTATAACAACATGTTCATTAATTCTAGACTGAAACTCTTAATTTGCAGACACTAGAAATTTAATGAAACAATATTGAATAAGAATTTTATTTTGGAACAGGTCACTTTTACTTGTAACACGCAATTTGATTCACAGATTATGAAGCATAAACTGCATCAAGTTGGGTTATATAGTATAACATATGTCAAACTTGGCGTCATTCCTTAAATGATTGACTTCTCAATCATTTTATCGTAATATTCAAATCTTAAAGCATAAGATGTTTCATGATCCAGGGGCCAAGACTCGAGAAATTCATGACTTTGAACCAAGATCCTTTATGCAAGATCACTGCATGAAAGGTGAAAATATTATTACAAGACCGTTACCCAAGACCAAAAGGGCTGTTATGACCTATTTGATTATATACCCATCAATGTATCGTTCTTTGATACTGTGTATTTCACAGCATGTGATCCGGTTTTCCGGATCACCACACTGGTTTTCTGATTCAGTATCAGTATCCTCTGAAACTGATGCCGTCACAATGACGTCCCAATGCAACAAAGCAACATTATTTGTAGAAAATATTGACCTCGTCACAAAACAAAACTGCGTACACAAAACATAATTTCATGGTATGTCTGTGATTTTGATAATTTGGATTACATTTATTATCTTATAAATGTGGATTTAAAATGCATAAGGGAGTATATAATAAATTTATCATTACTACAGTAACTTGATCCGAAGAGTTGGATCACGTCTCGTTGACAGGCGCGAATCATCAGATCAAACATATTTATATACACACATTTTGGGATGTTAACAATTTGAGTATATATAGTACCTCAATGAATATGTTTGGACAATCTGGGTTTGATGATACAATGACTGGATCGGCAAGACATAACTCCTTTGTCAGATCTGCTACGACCATTCTTGTTGCTGTTGCTGTGAGAGCCAAGTGTACAGATGTTGGTAGTGGAAAGAGGCAGGTCAACTCTGACAAATCTTTAAAGGCTGTCCAAAAATCTGGTTCCCTAACAATATACATGTATGTATATTTTTTAACAAATAGCATGATACATATTCTTTATTATAGCAATTTTTCAATAAGAAATCTACTTCCACCTTACACCACAATACTAACCACCTCAATCTGATGAAACCGATATGATGCCTATTAAATATGTAACAACTTAAATTGTAATACCATCAAGAATTTCTAAAATACATTGCAACAATTTTACTTAATAACTACTAATGGTCATTGGAGTAGGTGCCTCAGTTAAATTAGAACTCTGAAAATCATAAAGGTGTCACCATTCTGAGATAAATGGACTTCATCAACAACAATGGCACACACATTCTCCCTATAGGTCTTTGATCTTAGCATGGTAGATATGGTATGATTTCGTAACAGAGTCTCTGGGTGAGCATAAATGAGATGAAAGTGTCCATGTTGTAGATCATCTAATGAAAGATATTGAGGAATATAAATGTCCAATTGATCATCCTCTTCGTCTCCACTGGGTTTGCCTTCGATATTGTATGTCAGACCCCCTGTGCCTGAAATAACATACTAAATATTTTAGAAATGTTAGTTGATTCTGAATGGGATAGTGGGCTTGTAAACTTATTCGGGTTGAATAATAAGAACATTCAACTTGAACAGTAGCCTTAGATATGTATTGGTTGCACATATCTTCAATATCGAAAAAGATCATTTATTTTACATATGGAAGCTCCAAATAAGTTTTATTTACAGTATATCATATCAATAAATATAACATAACTAATGTACGCAATTATTCAAAACCTGTATTCAAATGATGGGGGTTCGGAAAAATCCCCTGCCTTTCGGGGTGTTTTGAATTAACAAATCAAATTTATTTTTTCTGTTTAAATTCAATAAAGGATATGGTAACTATAAATGAAAGGAACAAAATTGTAATATACCCCCTTCCATGCCCCCCCCCCCCCCCCCCCTGAGCATCCCCCCCACACACATTGTAAAGTCTAAATCCACCACTATAAATCCATTTCAATTAAAGATATCTTTCATTTAAACATGCATTTAAAAATTCCTTTCACTGTGTAGTATTATTTATAAATTTGTGATTTCCCGCGCCTACCCGAGGTTTCAATTTTTTGTTAAACATGTGATGGGTGCGTTAAGACCAATGCGCCTCTAATCAAGATTTCGTTTATGACTACTTCTGTGCTCATATACTTCTTTGCATGAAAGGTGAAGACAACGAACAGTGATCAATCTCATAACTTCTATAAGTAATACAAAGTGAATAGTTGGGCAAACACGGACCCCTGGATATACCAGAGGTGGGATCAGGTGCCTAGGGTGTGTAAGCATCCCCTATCGACCGGTCACACCCGCCGTGAGTTCTATATAGGGAATATATGCTCCCTTTTCGAAATTCTTGAATGTGCAACTCATTTGAAGGTTCTCTTAGGGACTTTAAGTCTAAACGTTTTAAGAAAAACGATCGAGTAATTTCAAAATGATATGCAATCGTCATTTTCTACATAATTTAGAGCCTTTCAAGTGGGTGTCACTTTTTAAAAAAAAAAGTTCTTATAAAAGTTCCTAAGAACAACTGGTCGTAATAGTAAAAGGAGTATTGCAGTTAAAACTCTTCGTGGGGAAAACTCGTCTGAATGAAAATATCGTATGTTAGATGTCATGTGATACAAAGCTAGTAGTTATCTTTTGTACGTAAAGTTTAAAGGGAGAGTGCTTACTTGAAAAGTAAATTGAGAAAAGTCTCAAAGACATAATTTTCTAAAAATACATATACTAGTTTGTCATAGCTTGAGTGCTTTTATACGGAAGGAAAACACAAAACCCAATAAAATAATGCTCACTATGTGGTCGTTATAACAATAGAATACATGTCATTGAGTAAAATGCTGTCTGACGTGTTTCATAACAATTGTTAGGCCTGATTCTGACTACGGATTACTGTGTTTACCTGATCAAGATATAGGACTCACGGTGGATGTGACCGGTCGACAGGAGATGCTTATTCCTCCTATGCACCTGATCCCACCTCTGGTATATCGAGGGGACTGTGCTTGCCCAGCTCTCTATTTTTATTCCTTATAGGAGTCCTGAGATTGATCACTGTTCGTTATCATCACATTTTGATATAATTTTCCCTGGATACTTCATACAGATGTCTGGAGCTAAAAGTGCAATGTATATTCTATATAATCTTACCCTTGTTTCTCACAGTCTTTTTTAATATAAAGAAAATCCTGGTTAAGAGGCTTAAAGTCAATAACATATTCAAAAGAGAAGGACATAATAGTGATCACGACAAAGTGAGTAATTGAAGACTACAAACGATGATACAGGGTGACGTTCAATCAGCTAGATAGAATAAACAGACGTGAGAATAGCTGCTTCGAAGGAATTGGCAAGTCGACAATATCGGCATCACCAGAATGAAGGGGTGCTCATTCCACCAGAAGGAGCTGTATTCCCGGTGGTCCCCCCAGAAACAACAGCTATGTTACCAGACATGTTAAGACTTCCTTTCCTACAGTTCAATTATCCTTTCAGTTATAATCCACCAGCAACTTTCACTCATTTTATACATGCATGTATCTATTTTATCTTTTACATGTCTGCCTACACATCTCTCAACTGATTCGATACGAAAGAACTTGTTCTGCGTATGGTCAGTTATTAAATCGAAGCAGGCTAATAACAAACAAGTTGATGGTGCAGGGGTTCCAACAGTCTCGTTTAAATCAGCATTTCGCAAATTATTTGGTCGTTATAACGATCTAGTCTACCAATACAACCTATCATTGGGTTAGGGTTAGGGTTAGTTAGCATGACGTGTTTCAGGGCGATTGTTTGGCCGTGTATGGCATACTGATTTTGACCACAGATAACTCCACTGTTCGCTATCTTCACCTTTTCATCTTAAAATCCAGAGGGCACAATTACCTTCGCCTTTCATACACGCACACTGTATAAATTGTATGAACTGTATGGAACATAAATATGGAGAGGATGGATCCATTTACAATATACTACCCACTCATTTGTCCGCTGAATAGTTTGCTTAGATTAAACCAAGTATGCTCATACATTTGTATTACTTTTTTGGGGACCACTAAGGTTTTACGGAAGGGGACCTGGATTTCCTATTTTTGCTTTTCCGCAATGAAATGATCTTGTGTTCACATGATGTACCTGCTGTTCTGAACAACTTACAACCTCATATGAATGAATGATCTTCTAGATTAACGTCAATTTTCAAGATGTGCGTCATAAGGTCAAGTGTCGACCTATTTTTAATAATTGGGAACAATCCAAACAACAATACACTTTATAAAATCCGAACGAGGAAGTATATCACTTATCTATGAAAATGGCGAGCAGTAACAGCGGCGATGTAAGCCTGAAGATGAATGATATTCGAAATGAAACTTCGGAGGAAGGCCAAGATACCACACCAAATGAGAGACCGACAAGTTTACGTGTGAGTTATTTTATGTTTGACATAAACTACGCTATCAAAATTGTTCATGGAAACATACAGGTATAAAATGATTGTGTTCATACAATTGCTCATTATATTATTTACTCAGTATGTACTCCGTCGGGTATATGTTGTGTTGTAGATGACCTCACAGTCTAGAGATGTTGTTGATTTCAGACAACCACTTCCATCTCAAGACGTAAGTTCTTACTTAGAAAACTTCTTTTAGATATACAACTGTAGGGTCTAATCATATCAAGTCGTCCACTTCTGCTTCATACTTAGATATTTTATTATTATTTATTATCATTTTATTCACCTTGTATTGAAAGTAGACATTAACGGCAAACTGACAACTCAACTGTATGACAAACGGGATGATTTCAGTTTCTCCATCGTCAACTTCCCATATTTATGTAGCAATATTTCATTATCACCTGCATATGGTGTTTATATATCTCAACTGATTCGATATGCAAGAGCTTGTTCTGCGTATAGTCAGTTTTTAAATCGAGGTAAGCTACTGAAAAACAAGTTAAAGGTACAGGGGTTTCAACAGTCTCGATTGAAGTCAGCATTTCGCAAATTCTATGGTCGTTATAACGATCTAGTTCGTCAATACAACATATCATTGGGTCAAATGCTGTCTGACGTGTTTCATACCGATTGTTAAGCCGTTCTTGGCACATTGATTTTGACTGCGGATAATTCCATTTACCTGATCAGGATATAGGGCTCACGGCGGGTGTGACCGGTCAACAGGGGATGCTTACTCCTCCTAGGCACCTGATCCCACCTCTGGTGTGTCCAGGGGTCCGTGTTTGCCCAACTATCTATTTTGTATTGCTTATAGGAGTTATGAGATTGATCATTGTTCGTTATCTTCACCTTGCATCATACACTTAAAATTTATTCTAAAATTTAGAATTTTCAAAAATTGTAACTAAAAAGTTTTAGTAACCGTGCTTATTTCTGAGTTAATACCAATATGCTAGTTATAAAATTCATATTGTTTAAGATAAATGTATGTTTATATCAAAGTTAAGAGGTGTCAAAACAAACTGACGAAGAATTCTCTGTAAATATCACGATCGACAATCGTATCTTGCGCTTGATATTACATGGGTAGATCTCAGGTTGTGCTATTAATGAGTCATTCAAATGTAGCGACTATTCATTCACCGACAGTTCGGAAGGTGAATGATGCGGATATTTTGGAGGAGATCTTACAATCAGAGGTCGCGTTTGGCGTTACCATAATACAGTACACTCGATGCATTGGTTTGTGCATTTCAATGAAAGCACGTAATGTTTTAATATAAATAAGATACATTTCTTTCCCTTGAATAAATCTTCATGTTTTTCATAGGAAATCGATGGACCACAACAAAAATCGTCCTCTAGAAATCCGTTCGCTGACAGACAGAACTTCGTCCGACAATTATGTGACGCCTCCTTGTTGGCTGCCAATGTTTCACAACTCCGTGCCGTGTTGGACAGAAGTTCGACCGAAAACATTTACTTTTGGCCACTGATTGTTATGATCAGTTTGTCAATTCTCTTGCACATCGGATTTGGAATTCTAATGATTCAGAGATGGAGAAAAGAAAGGGAGGCAGAAATGGAACACAGAAGAAATAGCACTTCAGTTGCAGGCACACCTATTTCTAACGCAAGCATCTTAACAAAAGAAGCAAAAGGAACTCTGTGTTTTTGTTCGCCATGTTTAAGCGTAGAAAAATGCGATGAAATCAGCATGTATGTCATGCTTTTTATTGTCATTTTGAACGTTGGTGTTGCAGGACTGGGTTTATCGGGACCAACAAAAGTTAATGATGGGTAGAAATTAATCGTGTTAACGTTTTACTAGGAAATTAGCGGTCCTTACATCACATTGACACGACTTGCATATACATATACCATTTAATTTGGTGGGGTGGTGACTTTGTCGAAAGGATTGGAATTTCTAAAATTTATTACATTAAATCAATATTTTAGGTTTTTGAAAATCGTCAAATTTACAACTGTTATTTTTCCGTATATCTTAAATTTGTAAACAGTTTACACAACCCCAAAATATCCGCTCATTTACTTGATGTGTTTGTAAATTTGATAATTGTGAAGAATATCTTAATTCATTTCATGTGGAAAAAAAACCCAATACATAACATCATCTGTGTGACTATTATTCACAAATATATCAATCAATAAACATTCATGTTCCGGTCACAGTAACTCAGTGCTAGAGCTTTCGCTTCATAACCGGAATGTCCTGAGTTTGAGCCCCACTCGAGCTATGTAAAGTCAAACGGCATTAATATAGTTATAATGATTGCTCCTTCGCCAAAACTCAATGTTTAAAAAGTCTCAGTCACGTGTGTTTCAAATATGACCATAAAAATGAGTTGAAGTCCCGTGTTTCAGGCGTTGGCATGATAAAGAACCCTCACTCCTAAAGCCCTGAGCGCTAAGCATAGATCTAAATTTGTAGCACATCACCTATAACTGGCGACATCTCTATATGATGAACAAATCTCGAGAGAATGGGAAACAAGCAATCAATCAACAATAAGTTAAAATCCCTTCAATGTTGTCTTGTAATCCTGTGTTTTATCAGTATTTAAAACACCCTATATTTGTTTCACGAAACCTTTAACAATCTACATGAGTGAATAACTTTATGTGTTATCTATCAATTCAATAAACAAATATCTATGTTGTATGATCTTTTATTTTAATTGAAGTACTATTAGTATTCTCTACATAATTTAGGGTTGTTCAAATGGGGTGTATGGTTTTGTTTTTTTCAGAACAAAATCCTAAGATTAACTAGTCTTGAAAGTAATAGGAGTATTGCAGATAAGAACCTTCCTGGGAAAACGCGTCTGAATGAAAATTTCGCATGATGGGTGTCATGTGCTTATCTTTTCACGTGAAGTATAAAGAACGAGTGGTTTTTGAAAAGTAAATTGATGACAACTCTCAAAAAGATATTTTTTAAAAACGATCTAACAAATTTCGGTTAAGAGGCTTCAAGTCAATAGCATTTTCACAAGATAAGTACATGTACATCTTAATGACCCTGACAAAGTGAGTCACTGGAAGTTACAAACGACAATACAGGGCGAAGCTCAACCAGGAAAATTTTATCACTCGCGTAATACAATCTACAATAGAGTCCGATAGACAACTCAAAGAGCTTATGATGGAGCTAGATAGAAAATACAGACAGAGGAATAGTTTCTTCATAGAAATATTGGCAAGTCGACAATATCGGCATCACCAGAAGGAAGGGGCCCTCATCCCAACAGAATGAGGTGTATTTGTTTTTGTTTTTTGAATATTTTTTATTGACCTTCATATTCACAAAAGCAAACAATAACATACACATAAATGTGCATATATACGCATACACACACACACACATGTACACACAGACATGAATACATATACATGTACACATATACACATGCACAGATAATAGATTATTCCAGTTATATCAATGATTAATAATTAATATTAAAGGATGTATATATATATATATATATATATATATATATATATATATATATATATATACAAAAGCACTGAAAAGGCCACGACACTGTTGGTTATTTAAAACTCGAATTTTCGACGCAACCCGCGTTGTTGGGTTTTTGTGTTTTATATATATATCACCTTTTCACTTTTTAAATGTTTTAGATAGAGGGATTTCTCCTCTTTCTGTTGATATGCAGCATTCCGTTACAATCTAATTATAATGACATCAAAAATCCCCATCAAACTTGGTAAAAACTTGCACCGAGTCGTTTGACGTCATGATTTTTGGAAATTTACATTGTATTTCGTTACGTTTTTTTTACTGTTTTAAACGTAATCAAAATGCATGAGTAAAGATTTTTTTTATGATCTAATATATAGGTATACATATATCAACATCCAAACAATTATCTAGATTATGACAGATTCAAAATAGGCTTGTTTTTAAGAGTCTTTTATTCTTCCTGGGCGTCGGATGAGGGAGCGACAACATCCTTATACGGGGCCCTGACTAAAGGTCTAATAAATTTAAACAGGTATTGCATTCTCTCTCTGGTCAAACCAGCTGCGGGGATGACTCTTGGAGGCTGGATGGCATCTAAATCCACGCCTGCTTTCAGCAGTTTTAATTCTGTTCCGGGTGAGTCTGGCACTTCTTTGGCTACAACAATACCGGTAGAAGAATGTGCACATTATATCAGAGAAATGTAAATCATTAGTAAGAGTTTAATTCAGAAAGAGGAAATTATATATGTACCAGTACCTTATTTGAAAATGATTAAAGTATGATTTTTTTGGGTGAGATTGCAAGTCAGCGAATTATAGTCGCCGCAACCCCCCACCCCCCACCACACACACACGCACACAATGTATCCCCTTTCAGGATTTCTTTTAACAGCAAAAAAAAAAAAAAACCCAAAAACCTCGATATGTGGTAACATAATTAACAAGACTTTACAATTCATTTCTTATGTGAAAAAAAACCCGACAACGTTCTTTTAGCGTATTTTACTTGGCTTATCTGTTTGGAAAGCAAAGTGTCTGAATTTTCTAATTCCCTCGAAGGGGATGAAATAGTTGGATGCAAATGTTTTCTAATCCAGCCATTCTCCATCAGCATTACCGAATACAACCACTTCGTTAGATGTCGCGCTTTTTCTGACTACGGATGCTAACTGATCCAATGAATCAACCTCTGACCTTCTGTATAATTTTTTTATGTAAGCAAATCCAGCGTCCACTAAGCTTTTGCCATAGTATGGAACTTGCATGTGCAAATGTATTTGGGAGTGCTTGCCAAAGTAAGTACGCCAACATGAATTTATTTTTGTTTTCCCCTTCAAAGTAAAATTATAATGTTTCTTTAAGAATTGCAAGACTCATAATACATGTGCAACCAAACAACCGTATTTATTATTTCATTACTATTTTTTTATTATTTGATTTCGATTCTAACCTGAAGCGTTATCACAGTGTAAGTGGCATTCTTTTTCACCCAGACCAAAATTCTCAAAACAATAATGAAGTATGGAAATTACGCCAATAGCGCCCTTGACATGTGTTCTGTCCCCCCCCCCCCCCCCCCCCCCCCCAGTGTCGAATCCTCATCTACTAGGAAGTTGATCTGCTTCTTTATACCTACGTAAATTACAAAACCTCTTTCTAAATACCATTTGTACGTCGGAAATTGCAAACGTATCAATATTAAATTGTCTAAATTTAGAAGCATACCCGGTAAGTACATAGAAATAATAGCTACCCTCCATAGCAACTCCAAACAACTGAATCTTTCTAGGGGTAGCAAAATAGAGAGGTCCAACTTGACAAACATGACGGCCTGCAAGTAATCGAAGGTATAATGGACATTGTTAAGCTCTGTTGACATCGGCGAAGCTGGCTGTACCGGGACTGGTTGCTCAGCTACCTCAGTTCTCGCATTAGTGACACACTGGTTATATAACTGTTATTAAAATATCAATTAATTTCAAAGGACTTTTGAATTTTGTTAACCGAAAGTATAAGTCTTTTAAAAAACTACATGTAGTTCTTATAATTAGTAAATACTACAGTATTTTCAACAATGCATACACTTGCTGTAATACAGTATTTTAATACATTTTATAAGATATTTTCACACTTTTAATGGTCTGTGAATTTTCTTTATTTTAGGTACCTGTCGTTCTACTTTCACTTCATTCAAATGTGCACTATATTTGTCTAGAGCAGCTAACTTATCGTTTTCTGTCATGGCCGATTGAATGTGATCTTTGTGTTGTTCACAGACAGGACATACATCAGTCTTGGGTGACATGAATTTTATATTTGGACAGCAACTCTGCCAGATGCCTTTGAACGTCGTTAGCCCTACTGCTGTCTTGTCATTATCGATACAAACATCTTTGTATATTCTGTACAAGGACTGTTTGCTTTCACGGCATGGTAGAAGAATGTGTCCACCGATATTCCTGTTGACTGCTGCCGGCTGAGGCAGACCATGCTCTTCGGCATAATTACATATGAACTGAGCAACATCCCTCAAAACATCAAAACTGTATGCATTCTTAGGCCGCCTATGTTTATTTCCATGAGTTCTTGAAACCAACCCATTTGTGACCAGATGATGTATCACAGATTTCAATGCAAATTCGCCAAGACTATCACGACGTCATGACGTCACAATAGACGTCTCTAAGATAAACAACTTTGTATTCATTATTAATTTGTATTCACCTGAGGATGGATGTTAAAATTCAAAAAGCGCTAGTGATTTAAATATATTTTGGAACTGTATATTTTCCTGCTTTTTTATTGAATTATATATATATATACAAAGCACTAAAATGACCAACGACACGAACAACCAGATTGTCAAATTTTCGGGACGACCCGTCCCTTCTTCAGGACAAACGAAAAGAATTACATAATGTGGCCAATATCAACAGAGCATAATAACAAAAACTACATATAAATACATCTAACACTACAACTACACTAATCTACAAACGTTTTTACAACGCAGACTACATGTTTTTGGTCTTTAGGCTTGCCAATCAATGTTAAAAGTGGAGCGAATTAGGACATGCCTTATTTGTCCAAAGAGCTGATCCAAAATCTTTTTTCACATATGAAAGTAGTGTATATATATATATATATATATATATATATATATATATATATATATATATAAACTTTAAACATGCACTTTGTTGAAATATTTTGACCGTGTCACCGGTCTTCTTCAGTCGTGTTTATATCTCATAGCAACGTAACGCACGACTACATACGCGAAAGTACTATGACGTCACAGTAAGTATTATAAACGTCAAAGTTGATATTGCGCGAAAAACGAATGAGAAAGGTAAGAGTCGTAATAATAAAATGAACAATACTCACCCGACCTCGTGGACACATCCTAAAATATGACTTTGAGTACAATTAAATATTTGGTATTAGTAATGAAACAGAATTTTAGAAATGTTTGTTCACAAAGCAGTCAACTACTGGCCTGAGTGAATACAAACAAGAAATATTACAGTAAGTAGCTAATCGTAAATACATCAATATTGTTATAATCAGTTAGTACAACACGTTCTATGCATACAAGTCTTACAAGACATTAATTATTAAAGACAAAAATGTTCCCTTCTGTTTATTCCGTGTGGTACATAAGTATTTAATTTTTTCTTCCATAAATTTTCTCTAAAGCGACGATAAATGTCATCTTTGTAAAGTTTTTCTATTCCTATTATAGAATAATCGTCAATACTATGAGAATCCTTATAGAAATGAATAGCAACAGGGTCATCAGTTTCTCGTCTAATAATAATTTAATAATAATAATAATAATAATGTCTTTAATAATTGATGTCTTGTAAGACTTGTATGCAAAATGAGCATCACTGAAGAGACATTATTTGTCGAAATGCGCATCTGGTGCATCAAAATTGGTACCGTATAAGTTTTACATTAGAGATAAGAGTTTGAAAGAAAGGAAGAAAGTCATTTAAAGAGATGCAAGACATGGAGAGAAACAGGGCTTTTCATAGCTTATGATGAATGTTCAATTTTTTGTTAGGCATTTTTCAAACAATTTTTCAGTAAAATAAATTTTTCAACATATAGTCGACTAATATCATTCTTTTTTAGGGTCTCAAAGCTCAACCTCTTTGAAGGGGTAAACTTCTTTGTATAAATATAACATTTAATTATTAGAATTATAAGATTTTCTAGACGCTGTAATCTAACATTATTTAATTTACCAAACAAAATTGAATTTCTGCTTGTGTTTATATCAATATCTAATGTAGACTTTAAACAATGTACTACCTCAAACCAAAGATCTTTTATTTAAACCATCTGAAAACAAATGATCTAATGTCATTTATTTTCAGAAGTTTGGTATTTTTTTTCTTTGAGATAAGGACATGTATAATGTCTCATAGAAAGTTTTCGTGTGGTTCAAGATTTCCGACTGGTTTGTTATGACTGTAACATCATTTAGCATTAATTTTGGAATTTGTTTACTTATATAGTTTCTAGATTCTAATTTACAGAAATATTTTCTTGGTTTTTCACCTTCCTCTATCCATCTGCCTCTTGATCTTATATAATTACCTTTAAGTGTTTGAGCTCTAATTTCCTCCAGATTTGTCTGTTTTTCCTCTAAACTTTCAAGGATTCTTCATTAAAAATTTCTTCCAAAGTTTTATTTCATTTTTTATATTATTTTGTGTTTCCTTTTGTTTTGTTTTTCTTATAGGTACTATAAGATATTGTTTTTCCTCTAATATTCATTAGAAGTGTGTTTAACATAAGTGGTCAGTGACCCGACATTCTATTTCAGCATCATTCACCTCATTTACATTTTCCAATTGGTAGACATGGGCCGCATATTGCATTTTTGTTTCCTTAATTTTGGATTGTACTGAATTTACATATTCTATGTCTTTTATAGGGGAGTTGTTGAATTTCCAGAATCCCTTTCCGTGTTTAAAGTCTGTTAATTTTAAGGTCAAGACTACTTGTGTGTGATCAGATCTGTAACTGTTTTCATGGTCAACAGCATGCATAAAAGGAGTTAAAGATTCCGATATGAGGATAAAGTCAAGTCTAGTTTGCTAGATGGGATTTCTTTTTCTCCCAGTGTAGTCAGGATTTAAGACACGACAAAGGTCACATACGTTTTGATACTTCATGATATGTCAGCATTTCGCAAATTCTATGGTCGTTATAACGATCTAGTTCGTCAATACAACATATCATTGGGTCAAATGCTGTCTGACGTGTTTCATACCGATTGTTAAGCCGTTCTTGGCACACTGATTTTGACTGCGGATAACTCCGTTTACCTGATCAGGATATAGGGCTCACGGCGGGTGTGACCGGTCAACAGGGGATGCTTACTCCTCCTAGGCACCTGATCCCACCTCTGGTGTGTCCAGGGGTCCGTGTTTGCCCAACTATCTATTTTGTATTGCTTAAGGAGTTATGAGATTGATCACTGTTCGTTATCTTCACCTTGCATGGATAAGTTCTATACGGGCTTTGAGGTTGTTTAAGTATTTGTAGTTCATTGTGTGTAATTTCCTATCCATCACTAAGTTTAAGTCTCTTGCCATAATGATGTTCTGATCATTCGATAATGGTTCTAGTTTTTTAAAAAGGTTACAGTAGAAATGGGGTTGATCCGCATTTGGGCCATAGACATTTATCAATGTAAATTGGGTTTTCTTCAGTTATGATTTCTGCAATTATGAAGTTTCCTTCATTGTCTTTTTTATTTGAAATTCAAAATTATTTTTCAAAAGGATGAGCAGGAGCTTGTTCTTCGTATAGTCAGTTTTTCAATCGAGGTAAGCTACTGACAAACAAGTTGATGGTACAGGAGTTTTAACAGTCTCGATTGAAGTCAGCATTTTGCAAATTCTATGATCGTTATAGCGATCTAGTTCGTCAATACAACCTACCATTTGATATAATCATATATGTTAATATATATGCAGGAGATCAGTCCTCGTTTTTCATAATGATAATGATACGAATGTTTATATATATATATATATATATATATATATATATATATATATATATATACATGTATGTATATGTATATATATATATATATATATATATATATATACAATGATTTCTGCAATTATGAAGTTTCCTTCATTGTGTATCACTGTGTTTTTTTATTTGAAATTCAAAATTATTTTTCAAAAGGATGAGCAGGAGCTTGTTCTTCGTATAGTCAGTTTTTCAATCGAGGTATATATATATATATATATATATATAAACCACTAAAATGACCAACGGCACGAACAACCAGATTGTCAAATTTTCGGGTCTTCAGGACAAACGAAAAGAATTACATAATGTGGCCAATATCAACAGAGCATAATAACAACAAGAGGCCCATGGGCCAGATCGCTCACCTGAGTCACCTTGGTCCATATCAGAAGATTTTCCATATCTATTTGCATGTAAAACCGTACTCTCTATTATGGCCCCAAACCTACCCCTGGAGGCCATGGTTTTTGCAAACTTGAATCTACACTATGTCAGAAAGCTTTCATGTAAATGTGAACATCTTTGGCCCAATGGTTCTTGAGAAGAAGATTTTTAAAGATTTTCCCTATATATTTGTATGTAAAACTTTGACCCCCTATTGTGGCCCCATCCTACCCCAGGGGGCCATGATTTTAACAAACCTGAATCTGCACTATATCAGAAAGCTTTCATATAAATCTCAGCTTTTCTGGCTTAGTGGTTCTGGGAAGATTTTTAAAGATTTTTCCTATATATTTGTTTGTAAAACTTTGACCCCCTATTGTGGCACCATCCGACCCCTGGGGGCCATGATCTTAACAATTTATAATCTGCACTATATCAGGAAGCTTTCATATAAATCTCAGCTTTTCTGGCTCAGTGGTTCTTGAGAAGAAGATTTTAAAAGATTTTTCCTATAAATTTGTATGTAAAACTTTGATGCCCCCCTTGAGGCTCCATCCAATCCCCGGGGTCCATGATTTTAACAAACTTGAATCTGCACTATATCCAAAAAAAAAAAACGAAAAAAAAAACCAAACAACAAAAAAAAAACTTTGACCCCCTATTGTGGCCCCATCCGATCCCCGGAGGCCATGATTTTAACAATTTAGAATCTGTACTATATCAGGAAGCTTTTATATAAATCTCAGTTTTTCTGGCTCAGTGGTTCTTGGGAAGAAGATTTTTAAAGATTTTTCCTATATATTTGTATGTAAAACTTTGACCCCCTATTGTGGCCCCATCCGACCCCCGGGGGCCATGATTTTAACAATTTAGAATATGTACTATATCAGGAAGCTTTCATATAAATCTCAGCTTTTCTGGCTCAGTGGTTCTTGGGAGGAAGATTTTTAAAGATTTTTCCTATATATTTGTATGTAAAACTTTGATCCCCTATTGTGGCCCCATCCTACCCCAGGGGGCCATGATTTTAACAATTTAGAATTTGCATTATATAAGGAAGCTTTCATATAAATCTCAACTTTTCTGGCTCAGTGGTTCTTGAGAAGAAGATTTTTAAAGATTTTCCCTATATATTTGTATGTAAAATTTTGATCCCCTACAATAGGGGATCAAAATTTTACATCCGACCCCCGGGGGCCATGATTTTAACAATTTACAATCTGCATTATATAAGGAAGCTTTCATATAAATCTCAGCTTTTCTGGCTCAGTGGTTCTTGAGAAGAAGATTTTTTAATGACCCTTCCCTATTTTTACGTTTTCTTGATTATCTCCCCTTGGAAGGTGGCCTGGTCCTTTATTTTAACAATTTAGAATTCCCTTTACCTAAGGATGTTTTGTGCCAACTTTGGTTGAAATTGGCCCAGTGGTTGTTGAGAAGAAGTTGAAAATGTGAAAAGTTTACAGACAGACAGACGGACGGACAGACGGACGGACGCCGGAATACGGGTGATCAGAAAAGCTCACTTGAGCTTTGAGCTCAGGTGAGCTAAAAACTACATATAAATACATCTAGCCCTACAACTACATCAATCTACAAACGTATTTACAACGCAGACTACATGTTTTTTGTCTTTAAGCTAGCCAATCAATGTTAAAAGTGGAGCGAATTAGGACATACCTTATTCGTACAAAGAGCTGATCCAAAATCTTTATTTTATTTTTATTTTTATTTTGGATCAGCTCTTTGAACGAATAAGGCATTTCCAAATTTGCTCCACTTTTAACATTGATTGGCAGACCAAAAACATGTAGTCTGCATTGTAAATACCTTTGTAGATCGTTGAACTTACGATATCGTTGTAGGTCGTTGAACTCACGACCTGCGAAATCAAATCTCGTAGCAGCATGTAACCAGCGCGCTAGACCGCTCGACCATCTAGGCAAGTCACAAAACTTGCTTTCGATGACGATGGAATTCTCGCCACGCTGTCACACGCTACACGGTCATTAAGAATAGAAATGGGATACAGCTATTTAACTTACATTTAAGAGGATCATACATGATACACATTGCATTCGAAATATTTTATATAAAGCACAGAAATAGCAATGAACTCTTAAATGAATATTACTGAGCGCGCTAGACCGCTCGACCATCTAGGCAAGTCACAAAACTAGCTTTCGATGACGACGGAATTCTCACCCTACACGGTCATTTATATATATATATATATATATATATATATATATATATATATATACGTATAGGAGAGCACTTTCATTACAAGAGCAGTCCTCCATTTCCATGACCTTACAATGAAAAAATGTTATGTACGTTAATATATATGTAGGAGACCGGTCCTCCGTTTCCATTACAAGCAATAAACAAATGTTAAATATGTTAATATACAAGTAGGAGAGCAGTCCTCTGTTTCCATGACAACCGGTGACCAAATGTTAAATATGTTGATGTACATGTACGAGAGCAATCTTCCGTTTCCATGACAACCGATGACCAAATGTTAAATATGTTAAAGACATGTACGAGAGCAGTCCTCCGTTTCCATGACAGTCGATAAATGAACGTTATATATGTTAATATACAGGTAGGAGAGCAGTCCTTCGTTTCCATGACAACCAATGATCAAATGTTAAATATGTTAATTTACATGTAGGAAAACAGTCCTCCGTTTCCATGACAACCAATAATCAAATGTTATATATGTTAATATACATATAGAAGAGCAGTCCTCTGTAAGCAAATAACAGCCATACGATAATTAACTTAAATACCCAAAGTGCAGTCTTCCATTCTTTAATATATATTCTAGAATTACTGTTAAATTATTCAAGTGCAAAAATGCCTTCCGATCTAGGTGAAAATAAAAATTTAGGATATTTGAACTTCCAAAACTCTATGATGTAAGGTGAAGACAACGAACAGTGATCAATCTCATAACTCCTTAAGCAATACAAAATAGATAGTTGGGAAAACACGGACCCCTGGACACACCAGAGATGGGATCAGGTGCCTAGGAGGAGTAAGCATCCCCTGTTGACCGGTCACACCCGCCGTGAGCCCTATATCCTGATCAGGTAAACGGAGTTATCCGCAGTCAAAATCAGTGTGCCAAGAACGGCTTAATAATCAGTATAAAACACGTCAGACAGCATTTGATCCAATGCGAGGTTGTATTGACGAACTAGATCGTTATAACGACCATAGAATTTGCGAAATGCTGACTTCAATCGAGACTGTTGAAACCCCTGCACCATCAACTTGTTTGTCAGTAGCTTACCTCGATTTAAAACTGACTATACGCAGAAGAAGCTCTTGCATATCAAATCATTTGAGATATATAAACATCATATGCAGGTGATAATGAAATATTGCTACAAAAATATGGGAAGTTGACGATGAAGAAGCTGAAATCATCCCTTTTGTTATAAAGTTGAGTTGATAGTTTGCCGTTAATCTCTCATGACTTTGTATACTACTAAGCTCTGTACTCATGTATTTTTATATCCTAGGTTTTGCGTGACACTCTTTTAAATGTTGTTTTGGGGATTTTGGGGTTTAAAACGTTTTAAGACAAACGATCGAGTCATTTCAAATTAATATGCAGTCATCATTCTCTGCATATTTTAGGGTTGTTCAAATGGGGTGTATGGTTATTTTAAACAAAATCCTAAGATTAAATAGTCTTGAAAGTAGAGGGAGTATTGCAGCTAAGAACCTTCCTGGAAAAACTTATCTGAATGAAAATTTCGTATGTTGGGTGTCATGTGCTTATCTTTTCACGTGAAGTTTAAAGAACGAGTGGTCTTTGAAAAGTAAATTGATGACAATTCCCAATAAGATATCATTTTTTAAAAATGCTGGTTTGTCATAGCGTACATACTTTTATGCGGAAGAAAAACACAAACCGATCAAAATCATTTTCACTTGATATCATGTGAAATAACCAGTGGTTTTATTTCCTGGATACTTTATATACATGCATGAAGCTACGAGTGTATTGTCTATCTCATATCATATAAACCTTGTAATGTCACAACCCCATCTGACAAATCTCAGTTAAGAGGCTTCATGTCAATAGCATCTTTAGAAGGTAAGCACATGTACATCTTAATGATCCTGACAAACGACAATACAGGGTGAAGCTAAATCAGGAAACCTTTATTACGCACGTAATACAATCTACAATAGAGTCCGATAGAAAAATCAAAGACCAGGGGCTTCGAAGAAATATTAGCAAGTCGACAATATCGGCATCACCAGACGGAAGGAGTGCTCATCCCACCAGAAGGAGGGGTATTCGCGGTGGTTCCCCAGAAACAGCAGCTATGTTACCTAACCTGTTAAGACTTGTTTTCCTACAGTTTAATTATCCTTTCAGTTATAATCCATCAGTACCTTTCATGCATATATCTCATTTTAAACATGCATGTGTCTATTTTATCTTTCACATGTCTACCTATACAACCACACCGTATAAATCGTATGAACTGTATGGGACAGAGAGATGGCCAGGGTGGATCCATTTTCAATATACATGTACACTACTATTAAACGCATATGACTACTTCATAAAGTTTTTCTCATTACCTTTACGTATTCATTTGTCCGCTGACTAGCTTGCTTAGATCAAACCAAGTATACATCAATTTTTATTACTTATTTGGGGGGCCAAACCACTAAAGTTCTACGTGAGGGGACCTTGAGTTTGTATTTTTGTGTTCACGTAATTTAATAATATTGTGTTCATCGTGAAAACTTTCCTATACCCATACTGTTATGAACAACTTATAACCTTAAAATAATATAAGATTTTCCAGATATGCGTCATAATGTCAAGTGACACCATTCATAGTTGACCTATTTTTAAACATTGGGACTTCCCAAACAAAAATTCGAACGAGAAAGCATACCATTTATCTGTCAAAATGTCAAGCAGTAACAACGGCGATGTAAGTCTGGAAATGAATGATGTTGTAAATGAAACTTCAGAGGAAGGCCAAGATACCACACCAAATGGGAGACCGACAAGTTTACGTGTGAGTAATTTTATGTTTGACATAAACTACGCTATCAAAATTGTTCATGGAAACATACATGTATAAAATGATTGTGTTCATACAATTGCTCATTATATTATTTACTCAGTATGTACTCCATCGGGTATATGTTGTGTTGTAGATGACCTCACCCTCTAGAGACGTTGTTGATTTCAGACAACCAGTTCCATCTCAAGACGTAAGTTCTTACTTAGATTCAAACCAACTAATTGTTTTAGATATACAACTGTAGCGTCTAAACATATACACTTTTAAAATTCATTCTAGAATTTAGCATTTCAAAAAATTGTAACTATGTTCATAATTTTTAGCAACCGCGCTTATTTTTTAGTCAACATCAATACACTAGTTTATGGCTTCTTATTACTTCAGATAAATGTATGTTTATATCAAAGTTATGAAGTGTCTACTACTACCTTGTGCTTTGAAATCTCTGGTTGTGCCATTCATGAAAGGTCATTAAAATATAGCGACCATTCATTCACCAATAAGGTGAATGTCGCAGGTCTTTTCGGATGAGATTAGCTTTAGACAGAGTTAATATCCCAGTCAATGGGATGGGTGTATATGAATTACCTTACTA
Source organism: Ostrea edulis (assembly GCF_947568905.1). Lineage (NCBI taxonomy): Eukaryota > Metazoa > Mollusca > Bivalvia > Ostreida > Ostreidae > Ostrea > Ostrea edulis. Next base: position 17,259,022 of record NC_079172.1, read on the forward strand.
ATACAAAAACCTGCACCGAGAAAATATTTAGATATATCGACGGCGTTTTATCTAATAACAATAATAATTTTCATTCATATGTCGATTCGATATACCCCAGTGAACTCGAAATAAAACACCACAGAGTCCCCCACGCCTACTTCATACTCATTTTATTGAAAATAAATATTAACGGCAAACTAACGACTCAACTTTATGACAGACGGGATGATTTCAGCTTCTCCATCGTCAATATTTTGCTCCTTACCGAGAATTTCTCTTAAGTAGTAATATTTCATTATCAACTGCATATGGTATTTATTTTTCTCAACTGATTCAATACATAAGAGATTGTTCTGCATATGATAAGTTTTTAAAAGCTACTGACAATTAAGTTGATGTTGCAGGAGTTTCAACAGTCTAACTGGAGTTAGCATTTCGCAAATTCTATGGTCGTTTTAACAATCTAGATGCCACTACGACCTTGTCATTGGGTCGAATGCTGTCTGAGGTGTTTCATGCCAATTGTTTGATCGTTCATGGTACATTGGTTTTGACTACGGATGCCTCGTTTACCTGATCAGGATATAGGGCTCACGGCGGGTGTGACCAATTGACAAGGGATACTTACTCCTCTTTGGCACTTGATCCCACCTCTGGTATATCCAGGGATCCGTGCTTGCCCAGCTCTATTTGTATTCCTTATAGGAGTTATGAATTTGATCACTGTTCGTTATCTCCACCATTTCAGGGTCCTTCGTGGCGAAGTGGTTATAGCATCGCGCTCAAAATCACACGGCCTCTCACTTCTGGTCGGCACGGGTTCGAATCCCGCTCGCACCGGTAAGCGAGAAAGTTTCCTAGTTTACTTGCGGAAGGTGGGTGGTCTCTTCCCAGGTACAATTTATCTGAATTCTCTCTTCCACCAATAAAAACTGGGCGCCACCAGATAACTGAAAAATTGTTAAATGTGGCGGAAAACATCAATCAATCAATCTTCACCTTTTCATCTTAAAACCCAGAGGTCGCAGTGGGCATTGGCCTGATAAAGTCCACTCGCTGGATTAACTTTGTGTATTGAAATGAAAGCTAGTAATGTTCAAATATGAATAAAATACATCTCTTTCCTTTGAACGTCGAACAGCATCATTTAATCAACATTTTTTCATAGGAAATCGATGGACAACAACCAAAATCGTCCTCTAGAAATCCGTTCGCTGACAGACAGAACTACGTCCGACAATTATGTGACGCCTCCTTGTTGGCCGCCAATGTTTCACAACTCCGTGCCGTGTTGGACGGAATATCGGAATCGGCCGAAAACATTTTCTTTTGGCCACTGATTGTTATGATCAGTTTGTCAATTCTCATGCACATCGGATTTGGAATTCTAATGATTAAGAGGTGGGGAAAAGAAAGGGAGGCAGAAATGGAACACAGAAGAAATAACAGCTCGGTTGCAGGCACACCTACTTCTAACGCAAGCATCTTAACAAAAGAAGCAAAAGGAACTCTGTGCTTTTGTTCGCCATGTTTAAGCGTAGAAAAATGCGATGAAATAAGCATGTATGTTATGCTTTTCATCGTCCTTTTGAATGTTGGTATTGCAGGACTGGGTCTATCGGGACCAACAAAGGTTAAAGATGGGTAGAGATTACCCATGTTGACGTTTTACTAGGAAATTAGCGATCCATAAATTACGTGGATGCGACTCATTACGTATATCCTGTAGTGGATTATTTTGGTGGGGTGGTGAATTTGACGATAGGACTGAAATTTTCAAAATAATCATCACTAGATCTACGCAAAACCTTTTGAAATCTACATGAGTGAATAGATTTATGTGCTATTTATTATTTCAATAAACAAATATATGTGGTATATGATAGTTTATGATAATCAAAGTACATGAGAATATTAATTGGCGGAAGTATGTTTTTTAGTACAAACTTGTTACCTGAAAATCAAAAGTAGACACACACTCTTTAAGAGCAACTACTGTCTCAAGTCTACTTACTGTCTAATGCTTTCTGAAGACAATGAGCAAGCAATATATTTTCATATTGTTCTACTTTGACACAATAATTAATATGAGTCATCTTGTTTCTAGTGACAAATACTGTGTCAATGCTAGATATCCTAACTATCAAGCACGAGGGTTTTCAAATATTAAGCAGACAACAATTGGTCTACAGACGGAACAAGATTGTGGTCTAAAGCAACGTTTCTTGTATAAAGGGGACATAAAATAGTTCCTACATGGGTTTTAAGAAAATATTAAACGCATCTAAATGTGATATTCTTCAAATAAATAGGAAGACTAATTGTGTTCTTTTTATACGGTGGTTATTCATAGCCAATAGATTATAAGGGCCTATACTATACTTGTATGTACAACGGGGTCCCAGCGACGGCATTTTGCAGGCAGAACATCAAGACATCATTGAAATTAAATCTGTATGATTCTAAGCAATGTTTGAAGCATTTTAACGAGTTTTTGCCACATACGCGAAGATGCAATCACTCATACTGAGCTTATGGTACATTCCACGATTCATAAATATTCATAAGACACCAGCGTTGTAATCAACAAGTAAATCACACTGCTGTTCATTCATCTAGAGCGCGATCTGTTCTGATACTGGTTTTCATATAGTCTCGCTTTCCCCCAGACTCTCGCTCTCGAGACTTTGCACGAGCAAGAGTCTGATACGATTCCTATTTTAATTTTGAGACTAGTAGAGGGCGTAAAACCAAAACAATAACAATGGCTTCCCCTGATAAGGATACATACGTTTTTTGTTAGTTACAAAGCAAGAAGAGATATTTATTGTTTGATGAATCAAAATGTCTTTCAGTATTGATAACTGAAGGTCTTTCAGTTGAAAATTCAAATTTCGCCTCTGTAAACAAATTTTGACAGTTCCTTCTAACTTCAGTTCCTCTCCGTTTCTCTATCAGCCAGTCAGAAACAATACCGATTTCTCGGTTCGAAATCACAAAAATAGAATAGGAATCGTACATAATTATGTCCAAAAATTTTCAGATATATCTATATCATGTTTTGTCAGAAATCAGCAGTTGCAGGGTGCGTGGCCCTGGACCCACTATGGGCTTCGAGGCAGCCCAATTTGTACTTCCCCTGCTGAATTCGCCTCTGCTATTCCCAAGCTATCTTTAATTCAGCCATCCCAGACTTACTTATATAACACCCACAAATCCAGATTTTTTATCTTGCACCTGATCCCACCTCTGGTGTTTGCCCAACTCTCTATTTATGAGATTGATCATTTTTCGTTATTTTGACCTTTGATCTAAGAAAGGGGGTGTTATGACTTACACTAGGGGTTCACAATTTGGTGTCCTTTGTGAAATTTTGAGGAGAAAATATAGCTTAAAATTCTAAGTTATGTTCAACTGTTAGAATTTTCATTTCAAGTCATGATCAATTTAGAATTTTGCCCTACTGGAATAATTGTGACTGTACTACAAAGAAAAAACACTTCTTTCAAAGTTTGTAATATAAGTAACTAATTTATTTATTTATAATTCTCAGACATTATGTAAACAATTAGTTAAAAGAAAAAGTGAAGATAACGAGCAATGACCAATCTCATAAATCCTATAATGAATAAAAAATAGAGTTGGGCAAGCACGGACCCCTGGATATACCAGAGGTGGGATCAGGTGTCTAGAAGGAGTAAGCATACCCTGTCGACCGGTCACACCCGCCGTGAGTCCTATATCTTGATCAGAAAAACGGAGTAATCTGTAATCAGAATCAATATGCCAAGAACGACCTAACAATCGGCATGAAACACGTCAGACAGCATTTGACCCAATGATAGGTTGTATTGGCAAACTAGATCGTTATAAAGACCATAGAAAAATCAATTAAATACCCGGACTATCAGGTCTATATACCACTTCGTAAACAAAACTTACAACACATATGACAAAGATTCGTAAACTTAACTAACTATATACTAAATGAAGTATCCTTGCTGGGGTTAGTGATAGATAACAATTATATATAGCACTGAAAGCATGTCACAATCATACACTCAATGTACATAATTCTATGCATTGATACTCCGTAACTATGCCCTTGAGTTGGTAATATTAGATATAGGCCTAGCCTATGTGTGGATTTTTATTGTAATGCAAGATGGTACATCTCATTAAATTCTGCAATAAATTGAATTGTTTTTATGAAAATACCAAATTTGATTAATTGAAGTATATTAAATTATCTTCATTTGCTCATACATGAAATATCCTCTCGAACGTACACTGTTTTGGAAAAATACTCATCAGATTTGTGCGCATGTGTCGATTCGTATTACCTTGAACATTGTAGATACCAATCTACACTACACCTCTTATGATAGCCTATGAGTACATAGCAAGTCTCAAAACCTGACACTTAAACAAACATGGTGATTGTCCATCGTCCTCTCAATAAACTCAATCAAAATTTATAAAGCTTTTTTTTTTTTTTTAAATGAATGTACCTTTATTACAACATCGTTCTGATCATACAAGTATTCTAAAACTTAACAATAGAATCTATGACCAACTGGAAAATCTTGTATTGGAAAATAAACAGGCGGTGTCGTAAAGAGGTCACATTTCATTTTTTGAGAAATAGAAATTCGTCCAAAAGTTCGATATGATATGACAAACATTTTCTAGATCGCTAAATTGACAAACATGAAGACAAAACTTTAAACGCTTAAATTAACTGTTTTCATTAATGTTACATGCATCATCACCTTATATTTGGAGATAACAATTAAAGCAATCCCAAGCTTTAAAGAAAATTCCATTAATGTCTATACCAATGGCACCACAGACTATTATAAGAAACTCGATACTTTCATACCAAACTCCGTGAAGCCTCAGTACGTGTCTACTTCTGAGTATCGAAGCCAGAAATCTATAAACATCTCAGAAGCTTATTTTCCTTTTGGTTGCTAATTAGCGGGAGTGAACGTTATCCAGGACCGAGAAATAATACTTTGATTTCTGACGACTATTTTGAGTGTTTCAGTAGCAAAACTATATACGATAGACATTGATGAAAAATCTCTCATAGGCAAAGTTCGTGATTTTGTTTGTTGTATTTTATTTATCGTCGCACTCGAGAATTTTTCACTCATATGCAAACGTCACCATTGTCGGTGAAAGGCAGCAAAATTTAGGCCTGTAGTCGGCGTTTTAGACCTTTGAGCAGAGATATATTTATCTTGCCACATCTGCTGTGATGCGGGGCCTCGGTTTTTGCGGTCTCATCCAAAGGACCGCCCCCATTTCGCCGCCTCTTACGACAAGCAAGGGGTACTGAGGACCTAATCCAGATCGGGATCAAAACTCATGAAATTCAAATCATTGCTAACCAGTCCAAAACTGCAATTATCACAGTTACTTATTCATGGCTAGATTCATTAATATCTAACCCAGAAGTCAATATCACGTGTGTACCTTCATTAGGAAAGATTTTGCATTTACTCCGGTTGAGCTTGACAGAATGACAGACAGCGATGGGTTTTTGTTCTTGGAACTCTTTAAAATTCTTCAACCAACAGTAGGCGTGGTGGCCCATCTTACAAATCCACAAATGTGGAATGGGGGTAATGGTTTCAACTTAGATAAGACGAGGTTCAAAAGAAATTCCAAAAAATTCAGAAGAGATATGAAAAAATACCCGAAAGTAATTCACCTGTGATATTTCAGAACTACTGCACGTATCACTGATTATAATATCTTTATTTCAGAGTTTTTTATAAACAAGAGTTTCAAGAACAGTTTCCAAGGCACCTCAGATCCGTGCAACTAAATGTATACATCTGCACATTCAAACATTCAATCACAGACTCATCGAGAAATCCACTGCAATAAATGTGGAATGGAGTTTTTGAGAATTAAAAAACCTTTTCACGTTTTTATTCATTGCTCTATATAAGTCATGAAATTGACAGGCATGTATCAAGTTTATTCCTGTATTGCTATCAAATTACAGAAAGGATAAATAAAGTATCATTCTAATATTTTAACGATTATAAAACTCGCGACTCCTCTGTTCATTTTTCGCTGCAATTCGTCAGATCAGCAATGTGTTTTCAAGGGTCCTGCCTATTATCCCATCGGTATGTTTTGTCATTCCTGTGAATCTGAGAAAAGTTAGATCCCTGAATAATCTCAACACTACTATGAACTTGATGTAATAGGTCCCCCTTACTATTTCAAATCATAACAATATTGATGTACAAAGTAATAAGCACCTTAATCGGTGTTAGCCATGACAACACTGCAATACAAAGCAAATCACACTTTGATATGATGATGGGGGAAATAAATAACACCTTGGTAAATAATACCAATGCTGATATACAAAGTAAACAAGACATTAATCTTTGTCATGAAAAAGGTCAAGATAACGAACAGTGATCAATCTCGTGTAAATGTTGCTACACAAATTAGATTACACTATATGATCTTACTTACTTACTTAATCCTCTTCGTGCATGTCTGCACATAAAGCTGAAATCAGCTCCCGCCACACTTGTATGATCTGTTTGACATCAATTGTTAGACAAGGTAGCAGGGGACAGTTTCGCACTATAGGCCCGGTCAACTTTTTCAAAAAATGGAATTACCCTGTATTTGAAGTGATATTACATGTGTAAAAATGTATACAATAATTTTAGGATGCATGTCAAATGTAGCCGAGTGCTTAGTAAAAATGTTGATATACAACATGTAGGTGTCACCATGATTCCTAGCATATAGATGGGTGCAAATACGAAACTAAGACACGTGGTCAGTTGCTGAAGAAATTCCGGTGAAAACATGCAGGGTCTAGCAAAAGGTCTGTAGCTGTGAGGGAAGGTGGATGGCCCCATATGAGAGGTAGATTTTTGAGAAGGGCAGATAGGGTTCTTGATTGTGCACAGTGTCTAAATCCCCATGTTTGGTACTGTGATGGTGTGGGGGTGGTGCGGATTAGCCCAAATGAGGGAAAATCAAAGCAAAAAAGGGGAACCTGCTCAGAGCATGTTTTGTGCACCAGCACCAGTATTTATAGATTACATGTAATTTAGGGTCATAATTTATTAACTACACTAATATGAAATACAAGTATTGACATAAAAGGGAAATATGATTTTTCATTAGTCTGTCATAATCTGACTTTGGTGTATACCCCCTATCCACATGTTTCAAAACCAAAGAAACTGTCCCCTGCCACCCAAGATACAATCAACCGATCATATTAAGTTTGACGACAGATTATTCCACTGCTCTTATCAAAATATAAGGCTCATCAGTTAACATTGAATGCTTGCTCAGCACATGATCCTACCAATGGTGTTTCAATGGATCCGTGTCTGTATTTTGTATTTTGTGTAGGAGCTTCGCTAAAGGGACATGGACGCAATTTGAGCTGAAAATTCTTAAATTTCATTTTTCCGTTTGTAATATTTACAATGATTATCAAAGGTATTTCTAATGGTCAGCAAAATGTCAATGTCAGTTGTCGAGGTACATGGGAGATAAAGAGCTCACAATTCTTGGTTATGTAAACAAGGCGCATGCCATGTTTTTGTTTACATGTAAGCTAACTATACTGGTAAAAGTTCGTTTAAAGCAGATTTTTCAATTTACAAGTTAATTCTGAACATAATTAAATAGTTTCTAGTGTTTAGCACATCTCATTTTGTTTTAAACATGTTATTTTCTAATAAGCAATCTACATGTAATCAAAAACATGGCACGAGCCTTGTTTACATAACAAAGAATTGTGAGTGCTGTATCTCACTTATAACTCAAAAACGGATATTCAAATTTTGATTGACCATTAGAAATATTTTAGTTAAGCATTGTAAACAATACAAATGACAAAATAAAATGTTCAGCTCAATCGTGCCCATGCCCCTTTAATCGCTGTTGGTTATTTTCATCATTTTTATAACAATTCAGCATACTTTGATCTTTTTTATCAAAGGAATACGGATATAAAAAGTAGACAAACAAGACTGCCATCTGCAGTGGTGATCAGCAATGTGAACAATACTTTGATTTTAATGTGTTATCAATACTGAAATATAAATCTAAAAACACTCCATGATCTTTGGAATTAAGAATACAGGTACATGTATATAATGCAGATTTGTCTTTGAGTCATAACAATCAAGGTCAACACATTCATCGATCTTTGTAAGAAGCAACTGTCCATGATGTCATAAAGTCTAGTCTTTAATTCATCGTGAAGCGCGAGAAATGAGTTATCAGGAATTCTTCATTTGACTAAAACGCTATTAGACATGTCTGAAATGACATGTGCAAACCAACGACTTACAGTATTAAATTTTATCAATTTACACTGTGGACAAAATATGCACATCAGGGTCAAGAAACAGAACATGTTAAATGAAAAGGTAGAGAGCGTACCCTAATGTGATCTTTCGGTTGAGTTTGCTCATATTTGATTCAATCTTTTGAAAATTAAACTTCGTGTAAATCAACCTACATTGCACAGCTCAACCTACTCAAAATACACAAAAATATCGCACATGTAATAATAGGGGGCCTGATCCCCCATTTTAAACAACGCACTTTCCCCGTTATTATTACAAATTTCGTTATTTTACGTACACAGTTTGATCTATAGTCTCCCAACTTTATTTCAAAAATTTGAAAATGTAAAATTAAATCGATGAATTGAACTGAAGGATCAACCCCCATCCCCCACGATTTAGATCTCTGATTTTGTTTTATTTTGCTTACACAAGTCAAGAATATTCAGAAAATTGTGAGGTCAACTTCTTCGACTGTCCCCTTCCACTTTGAAAACGATGCTACGAGTCCGATTATATTTATGTTAATTAGTTATGAGATTGATCACTGTTCGTTATCTTCACCTTTCGTTTAAATCCACATGCTCTCATTTTGATTTTATTTCTATTGTTATTTTACAGAGTACATGTACTTCTGAAATTCTCGGTATTAATCTAATAATAATTTCAACAGATTGATTGAATATTAATCCCGCTCGAGAATATGTCACTCATATGGAGACGTCACCAATGTCGGTGAAGAGCTGCAAAATCTAGGTCTATCATCGGCGCTTACAGCCTTTGAGCAGGGAGGGATCTTTATCGTGCCAAATCTGCTGTGACACGGGGCCTCGGTTTTTGCGGTCGTCTCTTACAACAAGCAAGGGGTCCTGAGTCAGGACCTATTCTAACCCGGATCCCCGCGGGCTTCGACAGATTAAACAACAAATTCTTCTGTAACAACCCCATTTTCCTAACCCACAATTTGTCGAAATGTTCATTTTGAAAAGTGTTCTCCATAAGATTGATCGAGAAACTAAGTCTTTTATCAGAGATACAACTGTTAAAATTCAAATTAATAAAGAATTTCGTATCGCAAGCTTTACTATACTCTATTTGTTAATACTGTTTATTTGAAGTTCGGGACCGCAATGATCAGCACGTCCCCACTTTCTAGTGTAAGCAAAATAATTACAAATAGGTGGGCAAATAATCTAAAAATGAGTAGAAAACAAACTTGACTCACGGTGGGAAACCTCGGTATTTTGACCAGATGCTGTATCCATGAATTCACCATCTGTGACTCTCCTACTCCGAATATAGTAGGCGTTATTAGGGGGTAGTGGAGATGAGTAGGTGACGAATATAACACCATAGACGACGACAAGGGAGGGTAACACCTGGTGAAATAATGAAGTACCGACATTTATTCGCGAATGCAAAATTAAGATGGATTAAAATGCTAATATTGATAAAGGTATATTAGTTATATACCTGTGTGCCAAGATGCCTATAAACAGAAAACATTGAAAATATTCTTGAATCAATTGTTACATTCTTACTTTATTTTTTACCTTATCATCAGCATTAACTTGTTATAGTGTTTCTCAATACGTGACTTGTATTGTTACAAGAGATAACATCCATAATTGTTCTTACCATTTTGAATACAACCTCAGTGGCACCTTGAATAGCAGCCGACGTCACATACAATACGACTCACAAAATTGTTCATTATATACATAGATACTACGCCATCATCGGAAGTAGGTGTGTCATCGCCCAACCACTCCCAACAATCAGGCCAAAGCACCTGTTAAACGTATAATGATATTCCTCACACAGTAGTTATTTGCATTTGATGTTGTGCTAGTTTATGTTTTAACGTCAAGTATAGTTAGTCCATATAGCGGTTTTTGCATGCAGACTGTTATTGAACTGCATTAGTAGTTTATGAAGGTATTGTTTTAAGTTTGATAGGCCAACGTGAGATTCTTATTCGCCTAGGCACCTTAGTCCACCTCTGCTAATTCCAAGGGTCTGCGTTTGTTTTATTCTCAATTTTGTGTTCTACATAGGACGGAACTTGCCCCATATTTTAGCACTTTTTAAAACTTGGCGATTATGAACCGTCAAGGCATTTTCGTTATATTTATTGTATTGCGCTTTGTTTGTCGGATTTGTCAGTTTGTTTAAAACAACTCTTCGTACAATTGTTTTCTTAGGCTTAAATCACAGGCAATTGCATCGCTTGGGGTCGAATTTACTACATGTATTAAAGAGTAAAGGTATAGAACTCTATATATAGGGTACCCAAGTTAGCCGATGTAAAAACAATAAACCAATTGATATAAAATTCTACTTTGTATTATAATATATTCATTCATAATCAATCTACATTACTACCAAAGTTCAGCCCGAAATTCCATATACTTCCCAAGATATGCAAATTTGAATTCGGAAAAATGCCTATTATTCTTGGTCGACTTGTAACTGGGCCCTGGCACTATACGACAAAACAGAATGTTTGAGCATTGCAACAAGCAATTACATTGAATCTACGGTATAAGATGAATTTCTTACCCTTCTTCATAAAATGAAGTCCGTAATAGCTCCAAGTGATTGAAAAAATTTTAATTGTCTGTACTTTCAATATCCCAGCCCAATCTCTACCTTGAGTTGTGGTTCCTTGCTCTCACTTACACCTCCGTCAACGTCTCCAGAGTTTTAAAAGATTTTTGTAAAGTGGAACGTATGCTCAAATAAAGTATGGTTTTGACTTCAGTTACAAAAATATGCATAAATAAATAAATACTGAGCAGATGTCAAGTCTTTTTGTGACACAAGAAGTATTGATTTGGGTTGAAACGTGGATATTGGGGTTGTTATATTGCACCAGGCCTATTCATAGGTACATGAAGAATATATAGTAATGGAAAATAATCTACAAATAGTTTCTTGTCCTACATTTTCCCAATATTTTATAAAGTAGTTCTTAGTTTTATTAGCCGTAAAAAAAAAGGGGGGGGGGTGGATTTACATGTGGAACAACATTGCTTATTTTGAGACGTTAACAGAGGTATATGTGATGATCCCAGCCATTACGGTAGTTACGACTTATTACCCAAAAGGGATGAAATGATCCATAGCGATTTAGAGACTCAAATACTATTATTTATCAATATTGATTCTTTATAGTGCAGAACATATGCTAATAACAAGTCTTTATAAATATACAAACGTCTTATTATGTCCTTTTTATCTAAACCAGTTTATCACAGGTGTTTGACGATTTATAATAATGATGTTAATGTGGGTAGTTAGTGGCACCGATGAAAATGACTGTGATAAGTGAAAGTAGGGACGGTTTTACAATTTTCAGTCACTTAGAACTATTACTGACTTCATTTTATGAATTGGGGTAAGAAATTCATTTTAGAAATGATATCTTCTGCTGTAGATTCAATGTAATAGCTTGTTGCAATGCTCAAATATTCTGTTTAGTCGCATAGTGCCAGGGCCCAGCTAAAAGTCGATCAAAAATAATGGGCACTTTTCCGAATTTATTTTTGCATACCTTGGGAAGTATACGGAATTTCCGGATGAACTTTGGTAGTAATGTAGATTGATTCTGAATATATTGGAATACAGAGAAGAATTTTATATCAATTGGTTTATTGTTTTTACATTGGCTAACTTGGGCACCCTATATATAGAGTTCTATACCTTTACTCTTTATATAGTAAATTCGACCCCAAGCGATGCAATTGCCTGTGGTTTAAATGCATAGTCTTATTGGTGGGTGATTTGCTTTGGTTATCTCCTCAACAAATGCCTATTCTAATTCCTGAAAAGGTGTTGTGTTTCATTCTTATAATGGAGCTACGTGTGTATTTGTGCCAGACAGAGCATCACCATATCAGCTATAAAGGACTTTTGAAATGGATTACTGGAAGGCAACTTGTGCAAAAGACATCGGGGACGAAGGTAACTTGTACCAAAGATATCGGGGACGAAGGTAACTTGTGCCAAAGACATCGGGAACCTGTTGCATAATAAATTTTGTCGCTTATGTTATTCTTTTTAGACCGTGGTTATTTATAGCCAGTGCTTCTGTGGGTCTGTGGTGTAACTGTATGTCAACGGGGATCCTAGCGCTGGAAGTTTGCAGGCAGAACATCAAGACATCATTGAAATTAAATCTGTATGATTCTAAGCAATTTTGGAGCATTTTGGATGACTTTTTGCTATATGCACACGAAGATGTAATCTCCACTTACCGAGCTTATGGTACATTCCTCGATTCATAAGATACCGGCGTTGTAATCAACAAGTATACCACACTGTTGTTCATTACAGGCTGCTCAAGACCTCGGTCTGTTCTCATACGGGTTTTCAAATAGTCTCGCGTTCCCCAGACTCTCGCTCTCGAGACTTTTCACGAGCAAGAGTCTGGTGCGATTCCTATATTAATTTTATGACCAGTAAAGGGCATTAAACCAAAACAATAACAACAGCTATTGTGTGTTGAACCAAAATGCCTTTAATATTGATAACTGAAGGTATTTCAGTTGTAATTCAAATTTCGCCTTTGTTAACAAACATTGACAGTTACTTCGAACTTCAGTTCCTCCATGTTACAATACCGATTTTCGGTAGGCCTCGATTTGAAATAAAAAAAATAAAATAGGAATCGTACCAGACTTTCGTTCGTGTACAGTCTCGAGAGCGAGAGTCTGGGGAAGGCGAGACTAGTTTTCAAACTGTACATTACTCTCTGCTGAATCGATGCTTTCATTCATGCGAAAATGATGTGACTGTGTTTCTAAATAAACGTAATACGTACTTAATTGTGGATGGAATGTATTGCTAAGTACACATGTACCTCTCAGTTGTATAATCTACAGTAATAAATCAAGCGGATTAAAATAAACAAATAAACACTAAAATTATCAATTTGTACTGCGTTTGTTCTGGGTTCAATTAATTTAATTTATTACTTTTTATGTATTCATTCATTCATATTGATCATGAACAGCTCAAAACCACGTGTTGTATTTTTTCAAATCATTTCGCTCTCTCAGTCTCATGCTTTAAACTAGTTCATAATCTGTTCATAGTCAATATGAACGGATTGTGTCGCGCGCTGAAATTGGTTGGTTCATAGAGGAAAATGCGATTTGTAATGTAAATATATGTGCATCGTTCAAATCTGCATAGCATCCATGAGGAGACGGCTTAGGTAAAAAAAAATAATTGAAGGCCAAAAACATTGGAAATATAAATAAAGTGAGAGACGTAGTCAGTAAAATCAGCATGTCGAGCATCATAATAAATATCTACACGAATACTACACATCAATAGTAAAAACAAACTTGTGTAGCATACATTTCCATACACAGTTTATCTAGTTTTTAGTTTACTACAAATGTACAAACACTATATCAACCAAAAAAAAGGACAGAGCACAGTCTGCAAAGTTAAAAATCATGAACAAATCAACAGAGACATAACAGCCACAAGCAAATTTTACATACAAATGTCAAATGCATCGAGAAGGCAATAAATGCAAATAAATTGCAGCAAAACAGCAGGAAAAGAATTACCACATTAGCATAAATACTGGACGTATAGGTAGAAATCCTTATCCAGTTTCTGACTCTTGTGAAGACAGTAGAAGCCGGAGTGAGAAAGGGAATCTGTCTCTCAAGAACTTCTTTCAGATCAGTTTCTAGAATAGTTAAAAATTCCTGCATTCCTCGATTTCCTGAGTAAATCATGTCCTTTAGATTTTGAAATCTAGGCGTGTTCCGTGTGTGGCAACAGCAATTTCAACAGTGCTCTCTGTAATACATGTAAAAATGATCTCCACCACACCTTTAACAACTGTTTTTCTTGGCAGAATTTTCTACAATATATGAATGTAATGCAAAGATATTGGTTTCCTGATTGAAAATGGTTGGGAGAGTAAATAAACAAATACTGATATATAAAATACGCTGCATTTCTATCAACACGTGACAATCTACTATATACAAGATTGCTACGCGTAGCCATGTGTCTCCCGCCGCCGCAAAAAAGGTGAAGCACAAAAGTCCCTTAACTCCTGTAAAATTTGTAAAATCTAAATTGTGGTGGAATGTTATCAACTATATATTGTGACTAACAATCTTGCAAAATTTGAACAAAATCCATTCAGCGGTCTCTGAGAAGTTACATAGACAAAGTGTTCCTATAGTGTAGCATGCACAAATTCAACAAAGTCCCATAACTCCTGTAAAAATAGTCGAATTAAGATCAACTACATATAGTGACTAACTATCCTACAAAATATGAACAAAATCCGTTGAGCGGTTTCTGAGGAGTTGTGTCCACAAAGTGTTCCTATAGTGTAGAAGTTACAAATTCAGCAAAGTCCCATAACTTCTGTAAAATTTGTCGAATCAAAATGGTGGCACAATATGATCAACTATGCGACCATATTAGAATGAGTCCAATAAACAATACTTTAAAGCAAATAATAAATGACCGGAAAGCATGCCAATGCAGATATGTTCGTTCTGTGTACATAAATGTAAAGTGGATAATAATTTGTTTTTGTCCTGCAATGCCTGTATACATTTTAGAGATATGGAGTTATGGATATTGAGTATGTATACTGTATTGAGGCATGCTTCACCATAGACATTCCATACTTGACAAGAAAGCTTATCGAACACGCACAAGTTATTTACCTGCATGTACTGCAAATGAAACAGCTATACAAACATTTTACCGGAAATGATCCATTTATTGATAAAATTGTTAGAATAACGAATAAAAATTCCCATCTGTGCACCTGTTGAAAACACGTTAACATTTTCATTTCTGTGAGAAAGATGTAATCGGTGATTTACACTTGAAAAATGATAATTTATTCCCAATTTCATATTTTCTTTTAAAGAGTTGATGAATGTTACAAGAAAACCTCCGAGGTCAAGAAATGTTTCTTTGAAATATAAAAGCCGAGACGTTAGTCGAGGCTTTAATATTTCAAACAACATTTCGAGACCATAGAGGTTATCCTGCAACATACATGAAAACAAGAATTTAGTTTCTATTCTACTACGGCTCAGAAATATACAGCCGATCGTTTCCATAAATAGCCAAGAATTAGGTCATTTCATGACGTCATGACAGCTTCCAAAACGGAGTACATGCTTTGGGAATTAAGGTGAGCAATGGAGGGTTAGCTAAATTTCATGTTTAACATGAAGTCGCCATTCAGTACTACATACTGTAAACGAAATATTCATCTCCCATGGTGTTTCTAAATATGCAT
This sequence comes from Ostrea edulis, assembly GCF_947568905.1. NCBI lineage: Eukaryota > Metazoa > Mollusca > Bivalvia > Ostreida > Ostreidae > Ostrea > Ostrea edulis. The sequence continues at coordinate 17,274,658 of NC_079172.1, forward strand.
TAAAACAATGGGCCACATCGCTCACATGAGTCACCTTCGTCCATATTTAAAGACTTTCCCTATATATTCGCATGTAAAACTTTGATGCCTATTGTGGTCCCATCCTACAGCTGAGGGTCATGATTTTTACAAACTTTAAAAGACTTAAAAATAGGAAGCGATTGTCCCTTCGCCAAACGCTTGGCATCTACATGTAGAAGTGAGAATCACAGGTTTCTCGGATATCAGACCCAAATAAAATACCGTACTTTTTTTCGCGGATCACTGAATGTGGGCGGAGCTCATCTATGGTCATTGTTATTTACTTGGAATTTACCTTGCCAAGAGATCAGGGTGCTGTGTATACTTTTGATGTACACAGGAAGGGTCTCAGGGCTGTCAGCAGTGTTTCTGTGGTCATAGTGTTTGTATAATGGTTGTATCCCTATGGCTAGATGACACACAGTCTACACCACCCCTCTTTCTCTCTTTTACTCTCAGTCATTGGCTCAATGAATAATTTCTTTTATAAATATAGAGCTATCATAAATTAATAATATAATTCATTTCAATTAGTTACAAGTTTTAGAAATTAATGGGCAAATTATTGTCTGATTTATGATTGTGTAATTTATAATACATGTATATAGAGGGGGAAATTACAATTATATTAAAATTGGTTGTTCAGGTCTTTTTAAAAACAATTGAATTACAAGAAAATAGCAGTGGTGGACAGGTCATTGCTATCAAAACTCTAGAATACATGGCTAATTCCTCAAGATCTAAAGAATGCCAGTAGGTACTGGTCCTTATCGTTATCAAAACCTCTCTCTGGGGTAGCTCCAGACCACAGTTTCTACAGATGTCACTCCACCTATGATCTATTGTTAAATGTTTGACTGACAGACAGCTAACAATTTGGGGGTGTTAACTTAAAGTTGGGTCTTTAAAATCATCTAAATCGCTTATTGCTTGATTTAAACTCGAAATATTTTGGCTAATTTTGTCAATGCAAGTCTTTTCTACTTATTTTCAAAAATGATTGAATCAAGACATACGTTCCAATTGGTTTTGTCATATATTTGCTTAACTTAAATTTTTCGATCTTTCATGCAACACCTTTAGGGAAATTAACATGAGACGTGCAACACCTTCTTTGTGGGGAATTCATGAATCCGTCCTTTTAAGTCAATCTATTCCCAAGCTCATGATAAAGAATTTATAAAAGTAAACAAGTGGAATGTATATGCGACAAACTGGTTAATATATTTTCAGAAATGCATCTTGGCTTTATCACAAAATGAAAAAGAGGGTGTTTCACCGAAGCGGGAATTTTCCCTATCCGGAGCTCGGTACCAGCACTCGTGTCAGACGTAGAACTGACTTTCATCCATATTTAAAACATTGTTGTGACGTCAGTTCATTGTTTTGACAGTACTTTATTTTTCATACTGTACTGAACATAGTCCAGTATTATTAAGAGCAGTCCAGTATTATTAAGAGCAGGCCAATATTATGAGAAATACTGGACTGACAGTAAAAATCAGGAACAAAGTGTTTCATGAATAATCCGATATAATCCGGATATGAAATCGTTAAGGCACCACAGTTATAAATCCATGTCACAATCATTCATTTAAACACATGCACATTAAAGTCGCAAATTCACTGTTACATCCCCGGCAGTGATGTTTATTTCTTTTCTCGATCCAAAGGAAACACTTTCATTGAGCTTCACTTTTTTCGGCTCCGGCAGGGACACTGTGGACGGTTTTTTAATTAAATCACTAACACTCTGTAATTGTTCATCGGAGGTGCGTTTGTAGTTGCGAATCGCAGATGACATGACGAATCTTTTATTTGCTCTCAAATGATGCTGCAGTGATATGATTATTTCATACACTGTATTCGGATAGTACTCTTTTCCTGCCTTATTTCGTACTTTAAGAATAAAGAATTTCAATGCCGAATTCAAATGTTCATTTGACATAGAAGTTCGCCGTGCCATTTCCGCGCGTTTTTCCAAGAATTAAAGACGCTCACTGCCCAACGTGTCTTGTTAAATGGTATTGACAGGTTTGGAGTCCAAAACAAAGTCTTGTACATCGTGTTCCTGTAAAGGCAATGCAAATCGCTCGAAATTGTCCACTTTCTCTATTTCCTGTGAGGCCTGAACTAAGAGGTCATTGTCTGCATCTGATATATCAGAAAAACAGTCACTTTTAAGGTCAAAGTTCAATTTAAAATTTGGTTTCTTCCTTCTTTCTTCCTCTAAATCCAGAATATCATTCAAAATAGCATCAGAATTCTCGTCTGCTAAATCCGTAGTAGTATCGCGAAATTTATTTCGAGTAAGAGGGTAGTCATCATCTGAGTCCATTTCTTCAAGACACCCGGACTAAATGCTAAAAGAGGGATACGGCTTCTGTTTTTATACCAGTTATAAGCCTACGTGTCAGTATCATATTATTAGGGTTCCCAGAAAGGAACGTAGGAAATCAATGTTTTGTTTTATCTAAAACATTCTTTCCGAACACCCTTTACGTCCCCTCATTCACCCAAAAAAGAAAACCTGTTTTGTTGAGTGCAGTCTTCAGACAATAGAATTTAATTTCCATGAAGAACAAAACCCTGTTTTGAGGAGTACCGTATTATGACAATTGAAATGATGAGCTAACAGTTTTTTGTGAATTAAAGACAAGATTTGACCTTGTGTGCCATTAAAGTTTATGAATTCCTAATATATCAAAATTATTAAAAACAAATCAGAAACGAAAGGTGTAAATATATTTGTCTATACCAATGATTATTTGTACGTGGGTTTTTTGTGTGCGTTTAAATGTATTTGTTTTTAGATAGAACAATGTTTTAAGTAAGATGCAAGACTCGATGGTCTACTGTGTCAGATACGGGACTGATCACTCGCCGCTACGCGGCTCGTGCCAGTCCCGTATCTGACATAATAGACCATCTTCGTCTTGTATCCCTTACTTATACTCCGATTGCGTATTTCCTATTTATATACCTGTAGGATTCCCCAGTACTAAGGGCAAGATTAATACATTTTATGTGTCAATACATTATACATGTAGTCTAAACATAATTTTTGAAATCGTGAAAATTAAATTATGGTTTATTTTTCTTCCTCTGAGTATCAAAAACAGAGTGTTACGAGTGTATGAAATATTTAATATTATATACTATTACAGTTTCATACTCTTATGTATCACTTTTTTACAACCAGCAGTTAGTAACTGTACATGACTCTGACCATAAAGCAAAATATGGGAAGTTTAATACGCATTAATAAATTAAATTCAACAAAAGTATATGTACATGCACCTGAAAACATTTATTCACCATAGCAATATGCTACTGGAATACATAACATCTTATCCACTTAAATTATTTAACAGTCATTTACCTTGTTTGGCCTTAAATTTTTTCTTTCAAATGAAAGCTTTGCAAAGTTCACAACGGTTTTACGTGAAAGACACCATATTAAGCCTTTTTCAACACCTTTCACTCAGAAAAATATACAAGTTCTCGTTAGCAACCTTGACTATTAAAACACAGGTATTGCATGTATTCGGCGTGTTTATTGCGAGTCCTATTCACAAACTAAACAGTGTCCAGGTTGGAAGCTTACATGTATTTCAAACTCGGCACTTTCTAGTAAACAGAGATTTGACCTGAAACATAAAAAAATAGAAGTGTGTTTCAATTAAGAACAAGAGATGTTTGTAAAACACATATGCCCCCCCATGGTGCAAAATTGAAAAGGGTTATACACACACACATCATTTAATTGAGAGTAGTATCATCAATTCAAAATATTGAGCAGACAATATCTTCCTATGTCAAGAGTGGATTGACCATGTGACCTCAAATTCATTAGTAGTCATCTTCTCCTGATGATGTACCAGTGTACCAAGTTTGATGTCTGTCAAGCAAAGGGTTCTCAAGATATTGATTAGACAGTATATTCCTATGTCCAGTTTGACCCTTGACCTTTGACCATGTGACCTCAAATTCAATAGGGGTCATTTTCTTCTAAAGATATACCAGTGTACCAAGTCTGATGTCTGTCAAGCAAAGGATTCTTGAGACATTCAGTGGTCAATATATTCCTATGTCCGGTTTGACCCTTGACCTTTAACCATGTGACCTCAAAATCAATAGGTGTCATTTTCTCCTGATGATGTACCAGTGTACCAAGTCTGATGTCTGTCAAGCAAAGGGTTCTCAAGATATTGAGCGGACAGTATATTCCTATGTCCAGAGTAGATTGACCCTTGACCTTTAACCTTTTGACCTGAAAAACAATAGTGATCCTCTTCTTTTTATAACCAACTCACATATGAAATATCATTACAATCAAGTGAATGATTCTTAAGATATTGAGCGGACAACTCATGCTCTACCACATGGGGTTAAGACCAGCAGTTTGACCTTGACCTTTGACCACGTGACCTGAAAATCCATAGGGATCATCTACTCTCTAAGGAAAGCCTCTGTATCAAATTTGGCTATTATCAAGCAAAGGGGCCAAAAGATATTGAGCGGACAACACATGGGCTTAAGACCAGAGGTTTGACCTTGACCTTTTACCATGTGATCTGAAGGTCAATAGGGATCATCTACTCTCCAAGGGCAACCCTTGTACCAAGTTTGGTAGTTATCATGCATAGGGGTCAAAAGTTATTGAGTGGACAACACATGGTCTACCACATGGGGTAAAGACCAACAGTTTGACCTTGACCTTTGACCATGTGACCTGAAAATCAATAAGAATCATCTACTCTCCAGGGGCAACCCCTGTACCAAGTTTGGTTGTTATCAAGCAAAGTGGTCGAAAGATATTGAGCGGACAACACATGGTCTACAGACCGACCGACAGACCGACCGACCGACAGTTGCAAAACAATATGCCCCCTCTTTTTCAAAGGGGGGCATAAAAATCTAGATGGAAAACATACATATGTAAAATATTTACGCACTCCGTTCCTCCATTGACCTTACTAATTGAAACCGTAGATTAATATCCCATATAATGAAGAAGAAACCGAACTCGAACGTTTAGTCTGTTTGAAAATAAAACCTAGAAAAACCCGATCTCAGACTTTTCTGATAGCTTGAATAACCATAGGACTAATAACTTTGCCGTTTAATTTAGTTTTCTTACTTTGCATAATATTTTTTTATAGATTAATAAGTGATATGTACTTTGTCCGAGTACTTCTAATGTAAAACATACTAGTTAGTAATTATCACAGTTGTTTTAGTCATTATCACGGATGTCAACAATGAGGAGAGTCAGAGGACTATCTGGATTTTTTTTTTTCAATTTGATGTAATTTGCATTAATATATCATATGATTTAAACAACACATAGAAAATGAAGGGATGTTGAATAATGATGAAAATACTCAAGATATGGAGTTTTTTTTTAATAATTACATGTACTATACAATCATGAATCTCTAAATGGGTTTATGCATTATGAATTTATATATAATCTTTTTATTTGAGGTACAAGATTCACAGGTCTCTCACGAATTTACATAATGCTCTCTCTCTCTCTCTCTCTCTCTCTCTCTCTCTCTCTCTCTCTCTCATCAATTTTTTTTTCAATTTTGTATAAATAAGTCTTTCATTCAATTTGAGTTAAAGAGGTTAAAAATAATTTTACCGAATGTTTAACACACATAAACACCCTCTCTCTCTCTCTCTCTCTCTCTCTCTCTCTCTCTCTCTCTCTCTCTCTCTCTCTCTCCAAGTGAACCCTCGGGTGTGGTCTTTGAATACACTATAGTTGCTCGATAACTTTACCAACTGTAATGAATAGCAATACCCTCATGTTATGAACAAAGTATGTATAAATCTTAATAAATACAGCAGATTGTGCACAGGTTAAACAAAACAACATAGCCTATGTTGGCAATATTTTTCCTTATTTCTATGTATCTATTCAGCAGATAGGGTAATTTTTTCCTCTATCTTCTTTCTCTTTACTTCTGTATTATGTATGAAAGTTTATCATTAGTGTGAAAGTGAGTGTTTGTGTAAATTGCATTAAGTCCCCATACCTGCTGTTCAGGTTAGGATGTAAGGGGCACTTGTAAAACTCCTGACTAAAAGAATTGAATAAATGTATTGAACCAGAAAAAAGAAAGAAATACAGTATGTCCATTTTAACGGCTGGGAATTCCGACAGATGTAAAAGTAGAATGTAATTTAAATATAAGATATAAATTTCTAATTTTTTGAAAATACATAAGGGTATGAAGGGTGATGATTCACACGTGCATACTTTTTATGAAGTCATAATTAAGGGCTGCAGCAACCGTTGGTACGTTCAAAAATCCTATTTACTTTCACGGCCCTGAACACCAAGCATAATTTGGTAACTTATCAATATGAGTGAAAAGTAAAACAAAACAAAAGAAAATAGGAATGGCATGTGCGTTACAAACACGAAAAGATGATGACATTGACAAGGTCAGGTGACACTGCTCACACCTGATCAATTTCTCTGGTATTTCCAATGCATATAACTTACGTTTAATTAGTATATCCTGTACCATATATACTTTATAAAATCGAAACTAGGAAGCATATCTGGTATTACTAGCCAATATGCCGAGCAAATACAGCGACGATGTAGCGCTGGAAACGAATCGTGAAGAAACTTCAGAAGAAAGCCCACAAAATCTCGCCAACCCAGGGGATAATGTTCCTCCAGAAGGAAGACCACGGGATTCTTCCGTAAGTAATTCTCTACGTAATCATGACTCGATTTATGTCCACATTGAAAACATATTCATGAGTATAATAATTACATATCATTTCATATAATAATAATAAATAAAATTTATATAGCGCCATATATAAAACAAATGATAGTTGGTAAGATGGGTAGTAAAAACCGGGCCGGGCCGGGTCAGATCACCTTCGTAATCCGAATTTTTAAGTTTTCTTCGTTATTTTATTTTCCTTTGGTGTAAAACTTCTTAATCATAATCTGGATGATAAATTGGCTCTTCACTACAAAAATTACGGCATAATTTTGCTTCACTGTAAAGATATCAACGTTTGTTTATTTCAGGTTGGTAAAATGGGTAGCGAGGAAAAATACACATTTTTCTGCGATTACGATTGAATTATGTGACACAACAATGAAACTACACATGATCTAGATAAATATTATGATAATTTATCACCAAAATGCTGTAGCATTTGTTATACGAGTCTTATATATTTAATATTCACGATTTATTAAAACCCGGGCCAAAAGGAAACCGGATACGGTAACCCGGGCCAGATATTAAAATTCCGAATAAAATGAGAATGTTAGCTATCACGTGCACGATCTCATGAAACGAGACATTGCACGGTTCTCACCACTTGGAGGTATCTTCATAAGAACTATCTTTTTAATTTAAATTTTAACCTAACTATCATTAAGTTACTTACGGCGTATGAAATTCGTGCCAATTTAACCTAGCAGAAAAAAGATAAACATAATCGTTTCTACGATTTATTAAATGGTAGAAACGATGTAAAAAGTCGTTTCTACGATTTAGAAAGTCGTTTCTACGATTTAGAAAGTCATTTCTACGATTTAGAAAGTCGTTTCTACGATTTAGAAAGTCGTTTCTACGATTTATTAAATGGTAGAAACGATTTAAAAAGTCGTTTCTACGATTTAGAAAGTCGTTTCTACGATTTAAAAGTCGTTTCTACGATTTAGAAAGTCGTTTCTACGATTTAGGAAATCGTAGAAACGATTTAAAAAGTCGTTTCTACGATTTAGAAAGTCATTTCTACGATTTAGAAAGTCGTTTCTACGATTTAGGAAATCGTAGAAACGATTTAAAAAGTCGTTTCTACGATTTTTAGGTCTCGGGTGACATTGCAATTGCTTGTCGTCTGTCATCGTGCGTTAACAATTGAACATTTTTAACTTCTTGATAAGTATGATCATTCCAATTCCTTTCAAATTTGGTATGAAGCATCTTTGGGACAAAGGGGACATAAATGGTAAATTTCAGGACTCCTACATCCCTTGAGCCTTAAAAGCAGGGCAAAAACTGCCACAAAATTGAAAAATTTTCAACAATCTTCTTCTCTACCACCACATATATGTAAGAAAAACTAAATGCATAGTGATGTAGAGCAGGAAGGCCTACCAAAATTGCAATTTTCATGATCCTCAAATTTAACTTAAAATTTAACAAGCACATGCAGACTTACTTGAGTGCCATTTTGAAAATAAAATTTATGTACAAATACTGTGTTGTTAATTGTTTCATTTAAAAATTAGAAATATAATAACATCATTTTATATTATGAATCTGCACACTTCATATCTTGACGTTTTAAGATGTTTTTAAATTATATATCTTTTATTAATGGAAGAAATGAATACTAGCACTATTAATACAACATTTTAAGTCATTATTATACAGATCATAATTATTATGGTTAAAATGTTTTTAATTTTTCATAAATTACGATTTTTTTTTTTTTTTTTTTTTTTTTTATTTTAATCAGGCAGGGTATACATAGTAATTAATTGCTCTCCATATAATCCTCTTTAAACTCTAAACAGTTTAAATATTCATAAAGTAGGCATAATTTATCAGTCGGTAATATTTTTTAGGACCATTATTATTGGTTAATTAATCAAAGCATTAGCAATTTAAATCGGAATAAATAACGCCGGCCCAGGTCGACCGCATCCGGTTTCCTTTTGGCCCGGGTTTGGAAAAATCGCCGATAATTAAGATAAAAGGCATTTAAATGGTCAAATAATGCATTAAGCATCAAATTCAACTCTATGTGAATTGAAAAAATGCTAGTTTTTTAGCAACAGATGCATATTATACAGAAAATATGCAATAATATGTGTTTTGGTCTCGCTACCCATTTTACCAACCAGATTTCATACAATCAATGAATTCCTTACCTATAGGTAATATTATGTGCTAAAATTTGTGGCGAAGACTAAATGTATCATTGAGAATATATTCCGTAAGTTTCAAAAGAAACAATGACATATCAACGAAGAAAACTAAAAAATGCGGATTACGAAGGTTATCTGACCCGGCCCGGGCCGGTTTTTACTACCCAATCTACCAACTATCAAAACAAATTACTTTAGGGCGCTTTACAAGGGTAGCGGTGAGGAAAGCAACAATTAAAAAAACACAATTAAATGGAATTAAATATCAGCATGACATAAAATTTTGCGTCTATAAAATTATCAAAATTTAAACATTATCATTAAGATCAATTATGGCGTGTAAAACGTTGCTATATTCGATAATCTTATGATGTATGTTCAATATCTTGTGATGTATATTCGATAATTTTGTGATGTATTTTCAATATCTTGTGATGTATATTCGATAATCTTATGATGTATGTTCGATAATCTTCTGATGTATGTTCAATATTTTGTGATGTATGTTCGATAATCTTGTGATGTGTGTTCGATTATCTTGTGATTTATATTCGATAATATTGTGATGCATGTTCAGTATCTTGTGATGTATATGCAATACCTTGCAATGTATGTTCAATATTTTGTGATGTATATTCTATATCTTGTGATGTATGTTCTATATCTTGTGATGTATATTCTATATCTTGTGATGTATGTTCTATATCTTGTGATGTATATTCTATATCTTGTTAAGTATATTCTATAATCTTGTGATGTATGTTCGATAATCTTGTGATGCATGTGCAATAATTGCATTGTGGGTAATATGACACAACAACGATCTATTACAGTAAGGACAATTTTCATTGGTTTGAAATAACGAAAGTATTCGGTGATGCAAGAGTAACGTCTTCTTTAATGCCAATGGTATGAAATTGAAACTGAAAGAAGCAGGAATCCCTTTGTCAAAATTGTAAATTTCATGATCCTAGAGTAGCGCTTTTAAAATTGGTACCAGGGTGGGACCAAAATTGTCATAGTGATTAAATGTCTTTATCATTTGAAGGACTTCTTTAATTATTCTGACACTATACAAAATGAGGAAGAGACATATGAAACTTTGACAAAAGCTAAATTTATGCATATATAGGAAAACAGGAAGGAATGAACCAAACTTTTGAATTTAAACCCCCAGAGTTCTAACTCTAGGACCACAGGCACCTGAAGTTTGATACTACCCCCTCCCACTTTTTGATATTTTTTTTTTTTTTTTGCGGTGATGATTTCTCTGAAATGTGTATACCGGTAGAGGGCCAATCTCTATAGCTTACAGAAAGCGGGAAACGATTACATAAATCGAAAGAGGGGTGAGATGTGCAGGAAATCGACACATTTTGGAGAAATTATCACCGCAAAAAAATATCAGGGGGGGGGGGGGTAAGCAGTATCCATACTTCAGGTGCCTGCATCTAGGACAGGTCCTAAGAAGTCATACAGTGTTATATTTAACATACCAGTGTATCATATTTTGCATCACCGGATACTTTCGTTATTTCCAACCAATGAAAATCGTCTTTATTTTAATAGTATGCTGTTGCATGATATTACCCATAATGCAATTATTGCACATATATCACAAGATTATCGAACATACATCACAAAATATAGAATATACATCACAAGATATTGAATATACATCACAAAATTATCGAATATACATCACAAGATATTGAACATACATTACAAGATTATCGAATATAGCAACGTTTTACACGCCATAATCGATAGTAAGAGGGGTTTTTTTCAGCCTTTTTAGTGCACATAGTGTGTTGTAGGTAGAGTCTAATGATGAGGACGATATTGATTACAGACCTTCAACTCCATCTGAAAATGTATGTACATATCGTTTGGGGTTGTTTTTTTTCTATTGGAATTTCCTATTGCTAGCTGATTAAAATTTCTTATCGAAATATTCAAACGTTTAATCAGCTGTTGAGTTGCACACAGGACCTGAACTTCTCTCTTTGAAGTCACATTTTCACCATATTTTTCATTACATAAAGAATTCTGGTTTTAGGAACAGGATGGACCACAACAAAAATCGTCCTCTAGAAATCCGTTCGCTGACAGACAGAACTTCGTCCGACAATTATGTGACACCTCCTTGTTGGCAGCCAATGTTTCACAACTCCGTGCCGTGTTGGACGGAAGTTCGACCGAAAACATTTACTTTTGGCCACTGATTGTTATGATCAGTTTGTCAATTCTCATGCACATCGGATTTGGAATTCTAATGATTCAGAGGTGGAGAAAAGAAAGGGAGGCAGAAATGGAACACAGAAGAAATAGCAGCTCGGTTGCAGGCACACCTACTCCTGACTCTAACGTCTTAGCAAAACAAGCAAAAGGAACTCTGTGCTTTTGTTCGCCATGTTTAATGGTAGAAAAATACGACGAAATCAGCTTGTTCTTCATGCTTTTACTTGTTGTTTTAAATGTTGGTATTGCAGGACTGGGGCTATAACAAGCGCCATCAAATCTTACGTAACTGAGATATTTACAACTCAAGTACCAGTTTTCATCATCCATAAAATAACATTTTTTAAATCAATAATTATTTTTTAATTAGTTTCATATAAAGATTTGTATTTTATTTTGTATAGAGAGAAAAAAAAGACAACTTATATCACAGGCACCTAACATTCACTTTGATTCGCCAGTTCCTTTTTAATATATAAGAAATGTTTCCTAAAAATTCGTGGAATCTATGTCAATTATTCAATTCCCATTGGTATTTTGCACTTTTATCAGACTCTTTGAAAGTGACACAGTTTTACTGGGTGAAAATATTACCCTTATCGCTGCTAGTTTCTGATTTTGTAGGCATTTGAAGCGAGTGGGTATACATATAGTATTTATTTATCTGGGTTAGATAGATTCCTTTTTAAGCGCTAAGCGGAGCTTATTGCTGCCAGTTGGATTTTGCTTTCGTCATCATGTTTCCGGTTTATCGCCTATAGGGGAAAGGCTATAAGCCCGTGAACTGATCCGACCGGAAACTCTGTGCACTCAAACACACACAAATTGCATACGTCATACCTTCTACTTTCGTTTTCCTATATATGATGCTGTACTCTGTTCACGGGCCTGATTCTAACACGAATTAAAATGTGATTCAGTTTCCGGGCCTGACTTTAATACTAATTAGGATAAGATTCAGTTCACGGGCCTCTAATTAGGATATGATCCAGTTCACGGGCCTGACTCTAACACTAATTAGGATGTGATTGAGTTCACGGGATTGCTTCTAACACTAATTAGGATGTGATTCAGTTCACAGGCTTGACTCTAACACTAATTAGGATGTGATTCAGTTCACGGGCCTGATTCTAACACTAATTAGGATGTGATCCAGTTCACGGACCTGATTCTAACACTAATTAGGATGTGATTGAGTACACGAACCTGATTCTAACACTAATTAGGATATAATCCAGTTCACGGACCTGATTCTAACACTAATTAAGATGTGATTCAGTTCACTGGCCTCTAATTAGGATATGACCCAGTTCACGGGGTTGACTCTAACACTAATTAGGATGTGACCCAGTTCACGGACCCAATTCTAACACTAATTAGGATGTGATTGAGTACACGGGCCTGATTCTAACACTAATTAGGATATGATCCAGTTCACGGACCTGATTCTAACACTAATTAAGATGTGATTCAGTTCACGGGCCTTTAATTAGGATGTGATTGAGTTCACGGGCCTAATTCTAACACTAATTAGGATGTGATTGAGTTCACGGGCCTCATTCTAACACTAATTAGGATGTGATTCAGTGCACTGGTCTCTAATTAGGATATGATCCAGTTCACGGGCCTGACTCTAACACTAATTAGGATGTGATTGAGTTCACGGGCCTCATTCTAACACTAATTAGAATATGATTCAGTTCACGGACCTGATTCTAACACTAATTAAGATGTGATTCAGTTCACGGGCCTCTTATTAGGATGTGATCCAGTTCACGGGCCTGACTCTAACACTAATTAGGATGTGACCCAGTTCACGGACCCAATTCTAACACTAATTAGGATGTGATTGAGTTCACGGGCCTGATTCTAACACTAACTAGGATATGATCCAGTTCACGGGCCTGATTCTAACACTGATTAAGATGTGATTCAGTTCACGGGCCTCTAATTAGGATGTGATCCAGTTCACGGGCCTGACTCTAACACTAATTAGGATGTGACCCAGTTCACGGACCCAATTCTAACACTAATTAGGATGTGATTGAGTTCACGGGCCTGATTCTAACACTAACTAGGATATGATCCAGTTCACGGGCCTGATTCTAACACTGATTAAGATGTGATTCAGTTCACGGGCCTCTAATTAGGATGTGATCCAGTTCACGGGCCTGACTCTAACACTAATTAGGATGTGATCCAGTTCACGGGCCCGACTCTAACACTAATTAGGATGTGATTGAGTTCACAGGCCTTATTCTAACACTAATTAGGATATGATCATGTTCAAGGACCTCATTCTACCACTAATTAAGATGTGATTCAGTTACCAGGTCTCTAATTAGGATATGATCCAGTTCACGGGCCTGTCTCTAACACTAATTAAGATGTGATTGAGTTCACGGGCCTGATTCTAACACTAATTAGGATATGATCCAGTTCACGGGCCTAATTTTAACACTAATTAAGATGTGATTCAGTTCACGGGCCTCTAATTAGGATATGATTCAGTTCACGGGCCTGACTCTAACACTAATTAGGATGTGATTGAGTTCACGGGCCTGATTCTAACACTAATTGGGATATGATCCAGTTCACGGGCCTAATTCTAACACTAATTAAGATGTGATTCAGTTCACGGGCCTCTAATTAGGATATGATTCAGTTCACGGGCCTGACTCTAACACTAATTAGGATGTGATTGAGTTCACGGGCCTGATTCTAACACTAACTAGGATATGATCCAGTTCACGGGCCTGATTCTAACACTGATTAAGATGTGATTCAGTTCACGGGCCTCTAATTAGGATGTGATCCAGTTCACGGGCCTGACTCTAACACTAATTAGGATGTGATCCAGTTCACGGGCCCGACTCTAACACTAATTAGGATGTGATTGAGTTCACGGGCCTTATTCTAACACTAATTAGGATATGATCATGTTCAAGGACCTCATTCTACCACTAATTAAGATGTGATTCAGTTACCAGGTCTCTAATTAGGATATGATCCAGTTCACGGGCCTGTCTCTAACACTAATTAAGATGTGATTGAGTTCACGGGCCTGATTCTAACACTAATTAGGATATGATCCACTTCACGGGCCTAATTTTAACACTAATTAAGATGTGATTCAGTTCACGGGCCTCTAATTAGGGTATGATTCAGTTCACGGGCCTGACTCTAACACTAATTAGGATGTGATTGAGTTCACGGGCCTGATTCTAACACTAATTAGGATATGATCCAGTTCACGGGCCTAATTCTAACACTGATTAAGATGTGATTCAGTTCACGGGCCTCTAATTAGGATATGATCCAGTTCACGGGCCTCACTCTAACACTAATTAGCATGTGATTGAGTTCACGGGCCTGATTCTAACACTGATTAAGATGTGATTCAGTTCACGGGCCTCTAATTAGGATATGATCCAGTTCACGGGCCTGACTCTAACAGTAATTAGGATGTGTTTGAGTTCACGGGCCTGATTCTAACACTAATTGGGATATGATCCAGTTCACGTGCATCTAATCCAATCCTTGTAAACCCTAACCCAGTCCTTGTAGAGCATAGATTAGTCCCTGTAGAGCATAACCTAGTCCCTGTAGAGCATAACCTAGTCCCTGTAAAGTATAACCTAGTCCCTGTAGAGTATAACCTAGTCCCTATAGAGTATAACCTAGTCCCTGTAGAGCATAACCTAGTCCCTGTAGAGCATAACCTAGTCCCTGTAAAGTATAACCTAGTCCCTGTAGAGCATAACCTAGTCCCTGTAAAGTATAACCTAGTCCCTGTAAAGTATAACCTAGTCTCTGTAGAGCATAACCTAGTCCCTGTAGAGCATAACCTAGTCCCTGTAAAGTATAACCTAGTCCCTGTAGAGCATAACCTAATCCCTGTAAAGTATAACCTAGTCCCTGTAAAGTATAACCTAGTCCCTGTAGAGTATAACCTAGTCCCTGTAAAGTATAACCTAGTCCCTGTAGAGTATAACCTAGTCCCTGTAGAGCATAACCTAGTCCCTGTAGAGCACAACCTAGTCCCTGTAAAGTATAACCTAGTCCCTGTAAAGTATAACCTAGTCCCTGTAAAGTATAACCTAGTCCCTTTAGACTATAACCTAGTCCCTGTAAAGTATAACCTAGTCCCTGTAGAGCATAACCCAGTCCCTGTAGAGCATAACCTAGTCCCTGTAGAGCATAACCTAGTCCCTGTAGAGCATAACCTAGTCCCTGTAAAGTATAACCTAGTCCCTGTAGAGTATAACCTAGTCCCTGTAGAGCATAACCTAGTCCCTGTAAAGTATAACCTAGTCCCTGTAAAGTATAACCTAGTCCCTGTAGAGTATAACCTAGTCCCTGTAAAGTATAACCTAGTCCCTGTAGAGTATAACCTAGTCCCTGTAGAGCATAACCTAGTCCCTGTAGAGCATAACCTAGTCCCTGTAAAGTATAACCTAGTCCCTGTAGAGCATAACCTAGTCTCTGTAGAGCATAACCTAGTCCCTGTAGAGCATAACCTAGTCCCTGTAAAGTATAACCTAGTCCCTGTAGAGCATAACCTAATCCCTGTAAAGTATAACCTAGTCCCTGTAAAGTATAACCTAGTCCCTGTAGAGTATAACCTAGTCCCTGTAAAGTATAACCTAGTCCCTGTAGAGTATAACCTAGTCCCTGTAGAGCATAACCTAGTCCCTGTAGAGCACAACCTAGTCCCTGTAAAGTATAACCTAGTCCCTGTAAAGTATAACCTAGTCCCTGTAAAGTATAACCTAGTCCCTTTAGACTATAACCTAGTCCCTGTAAAGTATAACCTAGTCCCTGTAGAGCATAACCCAGTCCCTGTAGAGCATAACCTAGTCCCTGTAGAGCATAACCTAGTCCCTGTAGAGCATAACCTAGTCCCTGTAAAGTATAACCTAGTCCCTGTAGAGTATAACCTAGTCCCTGTAGAGTATAACCTAGTCCCTGTAGAGCATAACCTAGTCCCTGTAAAGTATAACCTAGTCCCTGTAGAGCATAACCTAGTCTCTGTAGAGCATAACCTAGTCCCTGTAAAGTATAACCTAGTCCCTGTAGAGCATAACCTAGTCCCTGTAAAGTATAATCTAGTCCCTGTAGAGCATAACCTAGTTCCTGTAGAGCATAACCTAGTCCCTGTAAAGTATAACCTAGTCCCTGTAAAGTATAACCTAGTCCCTGTAGAGTATAACCTAGTCCCTGTAAAGTATAACCTAGTCCCTGTAG
Source organism: Ostrea edulis (assembly GCF_947568905.1). Taxonomy (NCBI): domain Eukaryota; kingdom Metazoa; phylum Mollusca; class Bivalvia; order Ostreida; family Ostreidae; genus Ostrea; species Ostrea edulis. The sequence goes on from NC_079172.1 coordinate 17,291,093, forward strand.
AGTATAACCTAGTCCCTGTAGAGCATAACCTAGTCCCTGTAGAGCACAACCTAGTCCCTGTAAAGTATAACCTAGTCCCTGTAAAGTATAACCTAGTCCCTGTAAAGTATAACCTAGTCCCTTTAGAGTATAACCTAGTCCCTGTAAAGTATAACCTAATCCCTGTAGAACATAACCTAGTCCCTGTAGAGCATAACCCAGTCCCTGTAGAGCATAACCTAGTCCCTGTAGAGCATAACCTAGTCCCTGTAGAGCATAACCTAGTCCCTGTAGAGTATAACCCAGTCCCTGTAGATCCTAACCTAGTCCCTGTAGAGCCTTACACAGTCTTAACCTATAAAATGCAACTTTGTCTCTGTACAACAGTATCGTATTTCACTGATAATAAATTTTCCATACATGTTTATTATTAGTTTAATCATCAGGCACAATTGAATAGTCTCGTGGGGATTCGGGTTAGAATAGATCCTCAGTACCCCCTTGCTTGTCGTAAGAGGCGATTAAATGGGGCGGTCCTTCGGATGAGACCGCAAAAACAGAGGTCCTGTGTCACAGCTGGTGTGGGACAATAAAGATCCCTCCCTGCTCAATGACTATAAGCGCTGAGCATAGGCCTAAATTTTACAGCCCTTCACCGGCAGTGGTGACGTCTCAATGTGAGTGAAATATTCTCGAGAGGGACGTTTAACAATATTCAATCAATCAATCACAATTGAATAAATACCCGGTCTCTGTGTTATAGACTTTACCAGTCATCTTGAGCTAAATCAACATTTTTGTGCCAGACCCATTTTTGTGTGCATCATAACTCAGTATCTCTATAAATAGTTGAATCTGCAACTACTACATGTAAGAGCTTGACGTATTTGACAGACATTTTTTTCCACAATTTCCTCTGGTACTTAGTCTTGATTTTAATTAAGAAGAAAAAGTTGAACAGATAACAGTTTTATTATCAAGACCTTAGACATACAATGATTACATTATCACATTGTTGTAACCTTTGACATTGAAATATATTTTCCAGATGCATGTACTTATGAAAGAGCTGGCTCGCATTCTACCTCATGCTCCAAGATTGCGTAGCAATAGTAACACATGATGGCTATATTAGACAGATTGATAATGATGGGTAATCAGATCAAACATCCTTAATATAAATCAAATTTACATAATCTGTTAAGAATTGATTATATATTACTGGGTAATTAAGGGGTCTTTCATGAAAAGAAATGAAAAAAAATTTAAGTTTTCATAAAACATATGAAACAACAATTTTATCTTTCTTTCAGTGATTAATTGGTAAACGCATTAAACGTTTCAATGTTCCATGGGAAATACAACATAACTACATGTATTTATTCTATATGTTGAACAAGAGGCCCATGGGCCACATCGCTCACCTGAGCCACCTTGGCTCATATTGAAAGATTTTTCCTGAATAATTGTATGTAAAACTTTGATTCTCTATTGTGGCCCCATACAACCCCTGGAGGCCATGATTTCAATAAACTTGAATCTGTACTATGTCAAGAAGCTTTCATGTACATTTTAGCTCTTCTGGCCCAGTGGTTCTTGATAAAAAAAATTAAATGACCCACCCTATTTTTGTGGTCATCTCCCCTTTGAAGAGGGCATGACCCTTCATTTGAACAAACTCGAAAGCCCTTTACCCAAGGATACTTTTGGCTAAGTTTGGTTATTATTGGCCCATTGCTTCTGGAGAAAATATAAAATGTTTAATCACGGACAGACAATGAACAACAGGCGATCAGAAAAGCTCACTTGAGCTTTCAGTTCAGGTGAGCTAAAAAGTATTTACGTATGGAATAATTTTCTTCATATGTGTCTTTTTTCATCCAATGCTATTTCTCCCCACTTTTAAATTAACGTTCAGATTTAAAATACATCAGAGTTTCCTGTAAATATGCATATCGATATGTGATATATGTCCTTATCAACTACAGAGTTTCATAATACTGCCTTGCCTTGCACGTGAGTTAAAACAGTATACCCTTTACAAGTCGTTGCCTGCAGTATATAATACCCTCTCTAGGATAAGAATGAGTTGAATTAAACAATGCTATAATTCTAATATACAAATGATCCATGTGTACATGTATACTCTCCAAAGAAAACAATTTAAACAATGTTAATGTTGCTGAAGAAAATTTACCACAAAGCAAAAGAAATGCAAAAGTTTGGCATCGGATCAAGTGCCTTTGACCTTGTTGACAATATACAATTACAAACAAAAGAAATAATAATAATTTATTCGTTTTGTGAGTGCACACTCAGTGGAGGTCAGTGGAGGTGCATCTTCTGTTGGCCTCCTCATATGCCATTCCTGTTTTGGAACAAATGAGAACAACGGCCTCTTTTAACATCACTAGGGGCAGGTAGTGAGCTGCCATTCTGGATAGCAAACAAAATTCTATGAAAATTTAAACTTTAAATATTGTGCAATCATAATAAACTATACTGTCTTTAAAAAATTTAAAGGTTGAAAAAGCATAACATACATAAATATACTATATTAAATTAGTTTTTATTGTTTCAAGGATGATATGTTTAAGTTCTAGATATGAATTACTGGTAAGTAGCCTTACAGTGGATAATTTAGAATTTTTTTTACTGAGGTCTTCATTTTGCAAGCCTTGCAGTGTTCTGTATTTGGTAAAATCTAAAATAGATATTGAAAAAATATTATATTCAAAACATGATGAAATCATGAACTCTTTGGGAATAATTTATGATTCAATTGCAACTACATGTAGGATCGTCTATGAAATAGACATGAATGCCCTTTCTTGCAGAGTGGTGAGAAATCAACACACAGAACAATAGATGGAAGGAAGGACATAATTTAGATAATTATAACAAACATTATACAACCTAGCCATATACATGCTTGGATATGAAAAGTATCAATATTAAATGGGAGTATCTCTACCCATGACGAGCCTTGCTGCACATCATTCTGTCCCTGAGTATATTTAGAACGTGTCCCAGTTCCTAAAAATAAAAGTCGGATTAGAAAGCTTTAATATGTTATGTGATGCACTACTTGTGTAAAAATTGAGCAAACATGTTCATTCAACTTCATAAAGATGTGTATTTTGGATCCATACCCAAAATATATATTGACTAATTCCTATCATATCAAAGTAATCAAAATGTGAGCTGCTGATTCTTTAGAAAATTACTTTCTTACCAATATATCAATATACTTTCCCCAAAGCAGTAAAGTTTAATATATTTATTGAACGGATTTTTTTTATAAACTGGTGGTGTCTTTCATGGTCTTCTTCCTCACTGGAAAAATACTGTTGTCTTGTTCATACATGGTTTTGAAGTGGACATTGTTTTCAGAAGTAAGGATGTAGATGTATATCATGTTTTCCCCACAACCCCTGGCCAATGGATTTTTTTTTTTTTTTTTTTTTTTTAGGTTCATACAACATTTATTCACATTATGACAGTCAGGGTTTTAACATCATGCCCTTACAAACCCACCTGACTAGGGGGTACAGGGTATTTTATCTACCATTTACTCACACATCCACTCTAATAGGCATTCATTCAAAGATAGGAAAAAAGGAAGAGAATTAGAAAGGAATGAAATTACTCTGGCTTATCATATGTACACTATACAAAATAATATTAATCTAATAGGTTGTCACAAACTAAAGGTTTTAAATGTATAACAAATGTACTGTTATGACATTGATAATAACTTCCGATGATATACATAGGCTAATTAATATATACAATTACATATTATATATTCTGGATGATCTAAAATCTATAAATCTTTTAATTTATGAAATGTATTCCATTTCTTCTCAAAAACATCTACATAATCATTTTTACATGCTAACTGCCTTTCTACTTTGTACACATCTGTCCAAGTGGTAATAAAGTTATTTAACAAAGGCGGATTGCCTCTACATTTGCAACCATACACAAAGTACTTTAAATAATAATTAATCAAATTGATCATTTCATTTTCTGAGCTACCCAGCAAAAAGGTTTTTTTTATCAACAACAATATTTACTGGAAAAAAATCCCTAAACCATGACTGCACATTCTTGCAAAATAAAACAACATTTTCACAGTCATACAAAACATGCTCTATTGATTCCCTTTCTTTTACACAAAACGAACATAAATCGTTGTCTATTTTCTTTATTTTGAACAAAAATAAATTTGTGACTAAAATTTTTTGATTTATACGATATTGTAGCCACTGTAATTTTGTATCCTTTGTAATAGTAAAAACATTTTTATTAATTGTATTCCACTCTTCTTGAGAGATATCAAATTGTATATCCCACTTCTTTTGACCTGTAGGTTTTTCTTCACTATGATTAAAAATTTGGTACAGTTTTTTCTTGTTTCTTTTAAAATATATGAAAGGGGCTATATGTATGGGAATAGTAGGTTCTTGAACTTTTATAAACTGGTTTATTCCATTATCTCTCATTGCTTTCTTCAATGCTTGTCTTAAACCAAAAAATTCCAAAAAATGAGATTTTACTTTATACATTTCCATGAATTGATTATAATTCATGATATCTCCATTCTCATCTAACATTGAGTTAACTGTATATACATTATTTTCACACCATTCTTTCAGATATAAAGTTTTTCTATTTACCTTTATGTTTTCATTGTACCATAAAACACTATTAACCATACGTTCAGAAGATTTTTTTTTCTCAAAAAGACATATTAACCATTTCCAGGATTTACTTACATCCCTCCAAAACATATTCTTTCATTTTTCAAGTTTTTGTAAAGCATACAACGGTCCAAATTTAATAACAATGGATTTGAATAATTAGGAGCTAGGATGAACTAAAAATTGTCTACCACACCACATACAAACAAGAGGCCCAAGGGCCACATCGCTCACCTGAGTCACTTTGGCTCATACATATGTATTTAAAGATTTTTCCTATATATTTGTATGCAAAACTTTGATCCCCCATGTGACCCCATCCTACCTCTGGGAGCCATGATTTTCACAAACTGAAATCTGAAATATGTCAGGAAGCTTTCATGTCAATATCAGCTTTTCTGGCTCAGTGGTTCTTGAGAAAAAGATTTTTAAACATTTTCCTTATATATTTGTATGTAAAACTTTGATCCCCTATTGTGGCCCCATCCAACACCCGGGGGCCATGATTTGAACAAACTTGAATCTGCATTATGTCAGAAAGCTTTCATGTAAATATCAGTTTTTCTGGATCAGTGGTTCTTGAGAAGATTTTTAAACATTTTCCTTATATATTTGTATGTAAAACTTTGATCCCCTATTGTGGCCCCATCCAACCCCCAGGGGCCATGATTTTAATAAACTTGAATTTGTACTATGCCAGTAAGCTGTCATGTAAATTTCAGCTTTTCTGGCCAAGTGGCTCTTGATTAGAAGATTTTTGAATGACCCCACTCTATATTTGCATTTTTGTGATTATCTCCCCTTTGAAAGGGACATGACCCTTCTTTTGAACAAACTTGAAAGCCCTTTACTCAAGGATGCTTTGTGGGAAGTTTGGTTGAAATTGGTCCAGCGGTTCTTGAGAAGAAGTCGAAAATGTAAAACGTTTATGATGCCGACGACGACAGACAACGGGCAAATTTTGATCAGAAAAGCTCACTTGAGCCTTTGGCTCAAGTGAGCTAAAAATATAAATGCTCACCATTTACGAATATCACAGTTTATCATTCCTGTCGGTGCATGGAGTAAACTGCCAATCTGCAAGATATTTAATTATCAAATACTTTTATGCTATTCTCTAAACTGAGCACACTAAAACCTGTAATTCATATAATACAACACAAGAGATGTTTCTAAAACACATATGCCCCCAAGTTGCAAAATTGAAAGGGTTATACCCGTGCCTCATTTAATTGATAGTAGTATCACCAATTCAAAATATTGAGCAGACAATACCTTCCTATGTCAAGAGTGGACTGACCATGTGACCTAAGAATTAATAGGGGTCATCTACTCCTTATATATGCTGTACAAGTGTACCAAGTTTGTTGTCAATCAACCAATTAATTCGTAAAATATAGGAAACATCCCCCTTAATGTATTGAATAGTATGAAGGAGAAAGCATGGGCAGGAAGATAGACATGAACTCTGATAAGCCATATAGGAGGAGAAGCGTTCACAAACTATTTTATACCCTACACCCCTCAGATCCACTTTAACTTTAAGGATAGCAATTGGATCCTCCTGTCCCTACAACTTACACATCTACAAATGGCATTGAAGCATTGTACAAATTCTCAAGTCTATCAGATAAGCCATATAGGAGAAGTGTTCACAAGGTATTTTAACATCCTCCACCCCTTTTAGATCCACTATATCTTTTAGGAAAAACTTTGGATCCTCCCATTCCGACAATATGCACATCTACAAATGACAATTAAGCATTGTACAAAGTTTCAAGTCTATCCAATAAGCCATATGGGAGGAGAAGAGTTCATAAGCTATTTTACATCTTCCACCCCTCTTAGATCCACTATAACTCTTAGGAAAACAATTGGATCCTCCCGTCCCAACAATATTCACATCTGTAAATGACAATGAAGCATTGTACAAAGTTTCAAGTCTATCTGATAAGCCATATAGGTGGAGAAGCGTTCACAAGATTTTGTGACAGAAGGAAGGACGGACAGAAAGTACAAATACAATATGTCTCCCCCTGGAAGAGGGAAGATATAATTATATGAGTGCATGTTTATATACACACAGCACTAAACATAACTTAAAGTAATTCCACCCTCCTATGATGTCATCAGATTTTGCAAAATCAATGATTTATTTAGATTTATGCATGATAGGAACATAAATTTTGTTAGTCTTTTCCGATAGTTATTGTAAAAAAAAAACAAAAAACTGTTAAAACAAGAGGTACTGTGAGCAATGCTCACTAAGAATACCCCCCGCTTACCCCAATCTCCTAAAGGGTGTTGGAAATATATAGGTAAAACTTCAATATTATGATCCAAAAGGTATCTAGGAACACAGCATCTCCATGCGATGAAAAAAGCCGTTAAAGAATTTAAATGGAAACCATATTGCTACTTTGATGTCCAGTGCGCGTGACCTTTGACCTTTTGACCCCAAAATCGATAGGGAACATCTTCATCCCATGGGTAGTTCATATATATGATATGGTAACGGTAGGTGGAAAGGATAATGCTTTAGAGCCCGGAAACCATTGCGTCTACAGACGGACGGACAGACGGACGGACGGACAGACAGACGGACAACCCGATTCCAGTATACCCCCCCCCCCCCCCACAACTTGTTGCGGGGGGTATAATAAACTATTTCAAAAGTCTAAGTTATAGATGAATAATCAATGATACGATTTAAATCAAAATAGATGTGTGTAACATTTCACTATAAAGAGTTGTATGAAAATGTGATTTGTGGAAATAAATAATAATGCTATAATTCTAATTAGAGGCCTGTGATCTTAATCACATCCTAATTAGTGTTAGAGTCAGCCCCCTGAACTGGAGCATATCCTAATTAGTGTTAGAATCAGGCCCGTGAACTCAATCACATTTTACTTAGTGTTATAATTAGGCCCGTGAACTCAATCACATTTAATTAGTGTTAGAATCAGGCCCGTGAACTCAATCACATGCTAGTTAGTGTTAGAATCAGGCCCGTGAACTGGATCACATTTTAATTAGTGTTAGAATCAAGCCCGTGAACTGGATCATATCCTGATTAGTTTTAGAATCAGGCCCGTGAACTCAATCACATTTTACTTAGTGTTAGAATTAGGCCCGTGAACTCAATCACATTTAATTAGTGTTAGAATCAGGCCCGTGAAGTCAACCACGTGCTAGTTAGTGTTAGAATCAGGCCCGTGAACTGGATCACATTTTGATTAGTGTTAGAATCAGGCCCGTGAACTGGATCATATCCTAATTAGTGTTAGAAGCAGGCCCGTGAACTCAATCACATGCTAATTAGTATTAGAATCAGGCCCGTGAACTCAATCACATGCTAATTAGTGTTAGAATCAGGCCCGTGAACTGGATCACATTTTAATTAATGTTAGAATCAGGCCCGTGAACTGGATCATATCCTAATTAGTGTTAGAAGCAGGCCCGTGAACTCAATCACATGCTAATTAGTATTAGAATCAGGCCCGTGAACTCAATCACATGCTAATTAGTGTTAGAATCAGGCCCGTGAACTCAATCACATTTTACTTAGTGTTAGAATTAGGCCCGTGAACTCAATCACATTTAATTAGTGTTAGAATCAGGCCCGTGAAGTCAACCACGTGCTAGTTAGTGTTAGAATCAGGCCCGTGAACTGGATCACATCTTGATTAGTGTTAGAATCAGGCACGTGAACTGGATCATATCCTAATTAGTGTTAGAAGCAGGCCTGTGAACTCAGTCACATGCTAATTAGTGTTAGAATCAGGCCCGTGAACTCAATCACATGCTAGTTAGTGTTAAAATCAGACCCGTAAACTGGATCACATTTTAATTAGTGTTAGAATCAGGCCCGTGAACTGGATCATATCCTGATTAGTTTTAGAATCAGGCCCGTGAACTCAATCACATTTTCCTTAGTGTTAGAATTAGGCCCGTGAACTCAATCACATTTAATTAGTGTTAGAATCAGGCCCGTGAACTCAATCACATCTTATTTAGTGTTAGAGACAGGCCCGTGAAGTGGACCATATCCTAATTAGAAGCCCATGAACTCAATCACATCCTAATTAGAACCCTGTGAACTCAATCAAATCCTTATTAGTGTTGATTCTGTACCTCCACTTACAAAAATTTTTTAATATGCATCTCGGGTACGAGTTAATACTAGGCCTTTAGTAAAAACGAAAGTAAATTGTATGACGTATGCAATTTGTGTGTGTTTGAGTTCACGGAACTTCCGATTGTATCAGTTCACGGGCTTATAGACCCTGCCCCACCTATAGGCGAATTTATACATCGCTGTAGTCAAGTCGTGTTTAAAGTAGTCGTAATTTTGCAACCGATCTAGCACGGGGATAACATTCATATCTGCAGTTGCATTTTCCCCCGGAAATACAGTTCGTTGAACAGTGAATAAAATATGTATAAAAAGGGTGACATTTTTGTCCTTATTCTTGGGGAAAGTGAGACACAGATGCAGGTCATTCTTCAGTTAAAATTCCCATTTGAATCTGCGTCTGTAATAATTAAAGTGATTCAAAATCTAAAATTGAATAAGAATATGTATATGAAACCGTTTTAGCTAGGGTGCCTTTGCATTGTTACCTTCGCATGGCACTTAGAGCTAGGCCGGGAAAATCAATTTGCATGGTGCAATCTATAATTAGAAGCCACGTCATTAAGCTATACACGAATCAGGAGGGTTTTCCACGTGTGATTTGGCTGCTGTTCCGACTCAGTAAAATTTTTGTCCGACGCAGCAAAAATGTGTGCAACACAGTAAAAAATTAATTGATCCGCGTCCATTGTGAACGAGAAAGAATTTGTGCACGATTATGCTTTGACGGCGAAGGACAGAGATCGGTATCTCAGAAGGATGATATTGCGTAACTGCTTACACCTTCCCCGATCATATATGTAAGTAGGTCATGCAGAAATTTAGAGGATGCAACGGTGTAACTTAAGCTTACTTTATTATTTCTAAACGACCAAGATATTATTCAGAATCATCGTCAACACAATCAAATTTGATTTCGTGATTTAGTTTCAAAAATGAGACTAAAAATAATAGTCTTGGGGCAAGGAAAAGATAAAAGGTACAACATTATATTATAATATATTATATTATATTATGGAAGACAATACCCCGGTTTCAAGTATTCAAAACACCGCGTGGAATTTTACGAGGGCTGTATACTGAAATACATATATGTTTAGAACAAGTGTTAGATAAACATTGCCATTGTGTCAAGCATGAATGTGAAATGGTTTGCGGTCCACAGCACGCTACATACAACGAAAAGTAATCGTGTTTTCAATTTCTTTGTACTTCAAACAAACAATTGACAATGACATGCATATGCTACATGTATTTCCGAACGTACAAATAATGAAGAAGGGGGAGGGGCATGGATGTACTGTCGTTGTTCCCTGTCCCCACATTTTGTTTTCGCTGAACGATCTTTTCATATAAAAAAAAAGATGCATTTAGTTTTTTTGTGAGATGCCTCTTCATCATTTCTAACAGCGGTTTGGACATTACCGTTTGAAAATTACTTTTGTAACTTTTCAGTGCCTAGTTTGGGATTCTCATTTAGCTACATTTACATGTTGTAAATTTTGCATATTCATTGCGAGTCACTTCTGTTACGTTTTTTTTCTTCATATTAGAACTCCTACACAAGCTTCGAATCTTATGTTTTTTTGCTAAGGTTATCAGCATTTTCATATAAAGAACTGTTTTATAAAATTAAAACAATAGCAATGTGTATTATGTGTCATTCAGACAAACGGATGAGTCTCCTTTTCAATATGAATATGAGCTTTTACACAAGAAGTGTAATACACACAAGTTGATGAGTACAGCGTTTAATGTACCTGTGTACAAACTCTTGGTTTGTTTTTTTTTTGGTTTTTTTTTGTTGTTGTTTTTTAATTTACGTATAACAAACAATCACTACAATTGCTAAATGTAAATCCATGCTTATATGTTAGTCTAATTCGTCATCATATTTGAATTAGTATATCCTCTTGCACTATCTTTCATGTTAAAAATGAGCTATCTCCACTCTTGTTAATGACGCAGTATTCAGTTTCAAAGTAATATTGCACATGTATGATGAACATCTTTTCTAAATAACTTCCTAAATTTCGTTTTCAGTTATACATGTATTTATCGGACTTATTTGGATTCAGATTTTTGAATTGAAAATAACTTCATTATTGATTACAAAAAATAATTCCACTTTCATGGTTTGATTGCTATTTACAGATAATTATGTACTGGATTCTGTAGTACAAGTCATACAGATGCATGTTTATGTATGTATTTAAATGATTTCTGGTAAGGTAATGAAATGGATGTAAAGCGTTTCATAATCCTGCATTATTGGTGTGTTTTGATATGTGGCATTTGTTAGTGTGTGTGGTTATGTGTAATTTTCTTTTTTGTCCAGTTTGTTTGTTCCTTTCTATTACAAGTGACTTACATATATGTATCAAACTATTGATTTGTTTCATTTCAGTTGTATTCTGAAAATATTTCATACACTATTTAACTGGAACACAACAGTAAATTAGTTGCGTAATAACAATTGAACACTTTATACCGAAAACTGCCATTACAACCGTTTTCACATTTTCTACCAAAAATGTTCTTCTCTATAACATCACATCTGTAAGAGAAAAAAATGCATAGTCATGTAGAGCATTTAATGATCCAGGGACCGGAGCAGAGCGGATCAGAAACCCTTGCCTTGGGAAGATGGGTGGGAGCTAAACAAGGTATAAAGTGTTCATTTGTCAAATATTTGAATAACATAGCCTTAAATGCTATTGATTGATTGTATCTTGTTTAACGTTCTTCTCAATAATTTTTAATTCATATGGAGACGTCACCAAGACCGGTGAAGGGCTTCAAATTTAGGCCTATGCTCGGCGCTTACAGCCATTGAGCAGTGAGGGTTCTTTAGCGTGCCACACCTACTGTGACACGGGGCATCCGTTTTAAAGGCCATCTCCGAGGACCCGTGACATTCACACCTGATGCCGAGAGTTTGGTGATGGAACTGTCGCTACCTGTTTAACGAACTAGGTCTGTCGCGGCCGGGATTCGAACCCCGACCGCCCGCATACAGAGCGAACACTTTACCTATGGACCACCGCAGCGGTGGCAATGCTATTGATACTAAATTCTGATTATAGATATTTAATAAGAACAGGTGTCCTTTACCAAAATTGTAAATTTCATGATCCAAGGACAGGGTTTTAGTTTAGTGTAGGATCAAAATTATCATAATGACCATTGTTTTAACAACATCATCTAAAATTTATATTTCAACGTGTTGAAAAGTTTCAGGACATTGCTTCCAATCCATATTTGTTATTTTCTTACAGAAAATGTACTACTTAGTTATGCGAAAATAAAGAATAATGCATAAACCTTTTTTTAATGTTGTTCCTGCTCATTAACATTACAAAGCCTACAGAATTCATGAAGTCAGCTTAGCGCTTTTCAGTACTTTCAGTACTTTGATTATTTTTATGGCATCACAGCGTTCGAGTCCAAAACATGGGCTTAGTCCCTGTGGTTGCAGACTTGCAGCTATTGCCGGTGTAAAGGCAAATTTTGACCCCCATAGAATAATGACCGGGGGTCATTTTTCGACATCGAAAAGTGACCCTCTAGTCGTAGAAAAATTGGATAATTTTGTAGAAAGAAGACCCAGGGGTCATTATATTGAGTGTCATACCTGAAAAATAATGACCCCCGAAGGAAAATGACCCCCTCCCTTTCTTAGCAGATTGATTGATTTTAAAGGAGTAGATACGGGTTTTCAGGTCATTATTTACCCAGAGTTATCATTCCTGCTGCTCCTCTTATCAAATTTATTCCATGTGCAAATTTTTTTTTCACGGTTAATAAAATAAAAGTAAGAACTAGTTCATTAAATTTGAGGAAAACCCACTGTACGTTCCATGACCAATTACAACTGGAAAAAAACGCATATTTCGGGGACGGATCCAGGGAATTTTCAAAAAGGGGTTCTACCATAAATTTTAGTTCTCAAAAGGGGAGTTCCATTCTCAAAATGTGTTCTATTTACATGTATAGATCTTGTGTAATCAAACACACACATAAAAAAGAGCTGCGTCTAAATACAATACTTCTTGTGTCACAGAGAGGCGTGAAATCTTCTTAAAACTGACGAATTGACATACATTTTTTGCAACTGAAGTCAATAGCTTATTTCATTTAGATATCATTATCGTTTTTCAAGAATTTCGAAAAATGAGTAAGTGTTGATAGAGGTATTAGTGAGTATGCGAACGGTAACTTCGGTAGACTATAGCATCTCACTGGATAATGTATGCCTATCAGGGGTGTAGGACAAAGGGACGGTGGCACGTACCCCCTCACTTTTGGAAGATGGGGGGGGGGGGCACAAGTGGATTTGTGCCCCCTCACTTTTTTAACACAAAATTAACATAGATTGATCAAATGAGAATATACCACGGTTAAAAAATACTCAATTCTAATATGCAGGTTCTCAGCACTCAAAGCATTATTTCTTGCATGTACATAACCTATTCTCTCCGAACTACATTTTTTTTTTTTACCGAGTTACGTTTTAAACCGTCATAAAATTGTTAGTTACAAGAAAAATGTTCTCACGGTGAAAATAGTTACATCTCATTTATATTAGAAGGGGATCCCCCCATTGCAATGTTCAAAAGTGCAGTATGTCGTACACAGTACAGGGGAGTAGGGGAAGATACAGCCGGGGCACATGTTCCCACACTTTTCAAAGGGGTAAGAAGTATGGTTGTGCCCCCCCCCCCTCCCCTTAAGTAAGGCTATTTTACAATCTGACTAGAATAAGATCCCCGATCCGCTCCTTTGTTTTCATATTGTCTCTACAACATAAATACAAAGGAGCAGATGGAGGATCTCATTTTTATCAGATTGGGATTGTTAGTTAGTACCCACAAATAAAAAAAATGAGTCATTACAGTCGGAAGCCCTCCAGAGGCCATGAATCTTGAATTCTTCAAAATTTTCTTCGGGAGACACGAAAATATATGAAACTTGATTAATGAAGTCAGTAGGAAATGGCATAGAAGCAAAGTATCTAAAGTGTATAAAAAAAAAAAAAAAAAAAGGTGAGAAGGGAAGTGTAAAGTCCCCCCTCCCCCCACACAACAGGATTTTGGAGTGTCAGAAGGATATCCTACGTGGGTTTTTTTTTTATTTATTTTTTATTATTTTTTTTTGCTTGTCAAGTCAAAATGTGTTTAAGGTGGATTTCTTTGGTGCCCCTCACTATATTTAGCCCCAGATACGCCACTGTCTATTGTGTTAAATTATCAAAACACCCTAAATAAAACACCGCACTGTCATATCACAGTAAATGCAGTACACCTGCTATCACCGTGTAGAAACGTACTAGAGTAAAGTGTATCACCTTCTACTCTCTCTCTCTCTCTCTCTCTCTCTGTGTGTGTGTGTGTGTGTGTGTGTGTGTGTGTGTGTGTGTGTGTGTGTGTGTGTGTGTGTGTGAAGAATGAAGAAGAAGCAAATTTACAAAAAGATGTGATTAATTAAGATTAATTCCAGGTTTAGCACCCTATAAAAATGGCTGATGGAATGGCGCAATTTGTCTCCCCCCTTTCGAAATTCCTTGGATATCCGTATGAGTACACAGTTCCCGTCGCTGATCAGAATTAGAGGATTTCCAAGACTAGTAACCCCCCGGCATGTCCATCGCCTAATCCTTATTATGTTCTTCATAATAAAATACTGTTTAAATGAATAATAAACTATAATGATTTTTGCAGTTTTAAAGCATCACTTCTTTTTTTGAAAGTTTTAACTAATATTCACTCAATTTGACAATTACTGGTTTGTATTCATTAATCATCAAACAAGTAAATTTGTCCTTATTTGGATAAAAAAAAATTGTTGTATGTAGATGTTAATGTAAATGTCTGAAAATAAAGCATGATAAAAAGGGGGTATAGCGGAAGTTCTGTCCACACAAAAAAATTGTATGGTAAAAGCCACTACCCACGGGCACCAATCGAGCTACCGCACAACCGAAAGTTGGGGAAAAAATCGCATGATCGAAAACCCAGTTGTGCAGTACGACCCCCCACCCCCACCCCGGATTCATAAGATGGTCCGTGCAATCAAATTGAGCTTTTAAAAATCGGGGGGGGGGGGGGGGATAAGAATGTGATGCTGACACAAGAGTCGGTAGTGAATTTTTCAGTCCCAATGAAATTTTTAACGGAAAAAAAAAACTGTCTCAATCTTCACACCAGTTATCCCAACACACGGAACCGGGGCTGCCACACCGAACGCGGAGATAATAGCAGAAAGCAGACATCAAGGTGAGTAAATTAAATAAAGACACATAGCATGCATGTACACATATACACAGACATATCCCAGATTAACAAAAGAATACAAAATAAATTCAAAACATTTCATGCAAGAATATACAGATACGAAAGCTTAAGATTTAGAGGCAGAAAAGAAGAAATAAAATACTACAAGCAAGAGTAGATCATATGTATACCATTAAAATTCAATCTAATTCGCAATTTTTGTTGCAAATATTGCGAAATGTGCAAGCCATTTCAAATAGAAAGCTGGGTCAATAGTATAAGAATTTTGAAAATAATTTAAATATAATCAATAATGGTAGTAAATCAATCGTATAAATATTTAAAAATTCATTGCTGACGGAATTAACTAAAAAAAAAAAATAATAAACTAGGAAAGAAAGGTCTATAATATTGCGCCATGCAAACACACCACATAAACGCTGCATAGATAAAAAGAGCAGAAGCAACATATAAAGCTACGTGCACTGGACTTCAGATCTGCATGATTTACAATTATATACATGTGGGGCCAGACCAAGTGGAAATAAAACTCTTAAATTGATTTAAGGTGGTAAGATGCTTAGCTTCATTTGGCAAAGAGTTCCAGGTCTTAGGAGCACTATACCTAAAGGATTGCGGCCCATACCTGGTTGTCCTGACACTGGGCACAATGGCAGTGTTTGTGTATCTAAAACTGTAAGAATGATCTTTAAATGCACTGAAGTCATGAAGAAACAGAGGGCTGGATTTGTTTACAATTTTATAAGTTTCTATAGCCAGTGCACGCATACGTCTTACTTTTAAGGTTGGAAGAAGAGATTTATGAAGTAATTCATCATATGTAGAAACATAATCATTATATATGAAACGAAGGGCCCTTTTCTGTAGTTTTTCCATTTTTATGGTATTCTTCTCAGAGCAGAAGTGCCAGGTAATGGGAGAAGTAGGTAAAATTTGATAAAATAAAGGAATGGTAAATTGCAAGTTTACTTTAAAAATGACTAAGATTGTGTCCTATTCCTTGACAGCTCCATTGTGTATTTGACTTTCGTAATTTTGTTAGACAATTTTGAACCTATAATGGATATGATTAAAATGATTGTGCAGGAGATCGCCGTTTGCACAGATTTTGGATTGTGCAGTAAAACGGTAGTGTGAGTCCTATGTTTCGAACGGATCGAAGAGGAGTAAGTAAATCGTTAAACTCGCATTCAACGCGCTCTAAGCTATGGCGAAAAAAGACTTGGATGAAACAAATACGCACGAGTTAACTTTGTATTTTCTTTATTTTCGAATTTTACAAAACAAAAATTATAAATTTGTGAAACATTTTTCGTTTGATTATTTTAATATTTTGTAGTTGTAGTTTTTAGATATTACTTCTGTGCCAATGAGGAATGAAGTGTAATTATACGAAAGTTTGGCTGTTTATAGTAGTCCGTAGCAACGTGAATGTAAATAAAGGACAGACAGACAGAATATTAAGGGCAAGAAAAATTAAAAGAGCTTCGTTGAATTTTGAAAATGGCCGAGGTATAGTATAAAAATTCTCAACATATATCAGATTCTTTATCTCTGTGGGGCATATACAACGCGATTGCAATGCAGTATGTACAAATGTAGATCTATATGCACTGCCATGGCCATAGCATGGCACGGCATTTGCTTTAAGACATCAATCACTGTGATGAAAATAACACTGACAATTTTCAAGCAAATTTTCTTGAAGTAATAGGTGAAATGAAGATACACATTTTTAAGATACGATACACGATTAGATGCAAAATTTGATGTTACATTCGGCAAAACGTATATTATATTGTGGTAACTTTTAATAATTAGTTAGAATTTGTCCTAAGGAAATTTATACAATTAATATATGCATGTAAAACTAAGGTTTTTGTTATGTTCATAAATCAAAACTGCTCAAATCATATTCTAATTTTTTTTATGTATCTCTGAATCAAGTCCTACGTTGGCCTTCTCGATGAATATATATTATATTAGCTCATCAATGATGTCCGATACCAGATATAGCCCATATATTATGTTAGATGTGTGTTTGCTGATATACTGAAATATTCTTGGGTACAAAGTCTGACATGTCATTTATCCCACTGAATTTATAAACGTACAAAAAAAAAATATGATATCGTCGAATACTTATAGCTGATCTCCTCTTCTGATGATAGAGCTCAGCAGTACAGAATAGAAAAGTTCCAGATAGATTGAAACACACTACAGTGAAATCATAACATGATACTAATTCTCAATCAATGCATACAAGTACTATAGGCATATGATACATATAAATCTTATATGATAACTTTGATTTCAAATAAGGAGTTTGCCGTATGTGTATCAGTACTCCACATATTGACATGATTGACATTTGTTCTACCCTAGTCTATTAAATGAAAAGTATTTTTTTAAACATACCACAAAAGATTTACTTTTGTATTAATATTGTAATGAAATTCATGAAGTAATAAAGCTGGTCACAAAATACTGTTTATACTGAAATGGAAATTTCAATTCAAATTCAAACTGTATATATATGTACTTAAGTTTCAATAATAAATTGAGATACATCAGCTTTTATTGCGATCAGGATTATTCGGTAATAGATCTGATAGACTGTACATAATTAGATTGAAGTTTTTAAAATACTCTCCACATTCTCTGATCACATGTTTAATTTCAGTTCACAAATTTTATATATTAATCGATATAATATCTATGAAAAATAACTAACCATGATCCTTCAAGCTGGTTTGTCAATACATGAATTTTCAAGCAAGTAGTATCTTAGAATGTCTTATTTATCTAATTTTTTTAATATCTTATTCTTAATTGATTTGACAAAAGCAAACTATAAATTAGTCAGAAATAGCTTGTCTACATTTTAAATTTCTGAGGAGAGTTAATTGTTTCACACATATTTCTTAATTCTAGAGAAATTTACTTAATTCCGCATCAATGTAAATTTCAAAGGAGGGATTTAATGACATGCTTACTTAGTGAGAGAATAATGCTTAATAATGAGCTCTGTTTTACATTCATTTAGGAAAAGGCTAAAGGTGGAATGGATGATAGTGCATTTGAATCCCTAGAAAAGGACTTCAAAGAGGTAATATTACAAAAGTCTGTGTTGCACAGTTCTAAGCAACTAAGTAAATATTATTAATGATGCATAAAAAATTCAGTAATGCCAAAACTAGCAACAGTCTTGTGTAGTACATGATCTTCTAATTTTGGACAAATAGAGACATGAAAATTATTTTCCTGGTTTTTCAAAGGTTCTTGAACAATTGAAAGGGGACAAAACACTTGACAAGTTTCGACAAGAATATGAAAAACTTCATAAAGCCCTGAAGAAAAGCCATGAAAGTGAGAAACGTTTGATGCAAAAGACAAGGGAGTTGAATGCTGAAATCACAGCCAACTCGGCCAAAGTTGCCACAGCATTAAAATTGTCTCAAGAAGACCAAAACCAAATCCAGTCATTAAAGAAAGAAATTGAAAAGGCATGGAAGACCCGTGATGCTGCATACGAAAAAGAAACGAGGGCAAGAGAAACAATCCAGCAACTTAAGATGGAAATTGCCAATCTGAGCAAACTTGTGGAACAGGGAGCTGGATTAACTATGGGTCAAGAACATAGGTATTGGACTGCAATGATTCTTCATAATAACAAAATTCCTTTTGTCACAAATGCACACATATGGCATTACAGACATATTAATGTTAAAAATTTCAAAATTCCCTTCAGCTATACATGGATGAAGCAATAGGATACATTTGAATCTGTTGTGCAATTTAATCATTTTCATTTCGTTTGCCAGTGTCAATGAACTTTTGAAAATGAAGGAAGAGTTGACCAAGGAGAGAGATGAGCAACTGAATGACATCGTCAAACTACGAGAGTCCCTTGCCCAGGCAACATCACAGGAGCAAAAACTTGAGGCCGACAAAAAGGAGTGTGAGGAAAAAATACAGGAGGTAATTTAGGACAATTATATTTGTATATATCATCTGTACAACACCGCATTTACTGAAATGAAAATTCATGATAAAGTGATTCTACATGTATTCCCACTAGATATTAAAGGATTGATTTTCAAAAACAATGATTCAAATCACTGCAGCTTAACCAAGAGATACAGGTAAAGAACAATGAAGCTCAGCGTGAAAGCAGAAAGAAAGATAAGATGGAAAGAGAGCTGAAGCAGGCCAAGGCTGATCTGGATGCCAAGACTGGAGAGATCAAGAATCTGCAAGGTCGTATAGATAACTACAAAGGGGACATCTCAAAACTGGAGCAGCAAATGAAAGAACAAAAAGTGGGTTTTATGATGTGACATGTATCTATATAATGTTCTATTTATACTGGTGTTTGTATTTCATTACTGGGGATTTATAAATTTACTTTGATACATGTATGCTAATAAGAAGCCTATTTCTTTGTGTGACAGATTTTGAATGAGAGAACCATTAAAGATGCTGACATTTTACATACCCGGTTTGCCAAGCTTCAGTCGGACTTTGAAGGACAACTGATTACTACTGATCAATTGACTGCTGAAAACCAAGGCAGAGTTACAGAGCTTAAGGTATTCAACATAGAGTACTAATCCTTTCATGATATACAAAATATTGTTTGTTTAACAGTCCAACATGATGCAGGTCAGCCATCCATGCCACTATAATGACAATAAATCAAGTATCTGATATAAAAAGAAAGTCAGGTTTTATTTTTATTTTTTAATTCTCCAGTTATCCCCCACAGGGATATTTTTTTCATCGAACTGCAATATATTTGTAGCAAAAAGAAGATGAAGTTAACGGACTCAAACAGGAGACTCAGCGACTCAACAAAATGAGAGAGACCATCCAGAGGAAACTCCGACAGGTAGAGGAAAATAAGTCAGATGTGGAACAACAGAAGGAAACTCTCAAAAGTCAGATTATCGGGTTAGAGAGGGGTAAGAAAAGATTTTATTGGATATTTTGAATTCTTCAAATTCTAATCATTTATAATAGGAGTATTTCTCAGGAAAATGTCATTGTATGATTTTAAGAGGAAATCATTTGGTTTTTCTTCAACAGAATTGGAGGCAGCCAAGAAGCAAGCTGAAACAGATAAGAAAACAATTGATGATAGGACACGAGAACGTGACATCCTTCAAAAGGTTTGTTTGTAGTAAAAAAAAAAAAAAATTTAAAAAAAAGAAACATAAAGGAAAACTTTTACAAACATTACAAGACGCAGAATATTTCATTTGACTTGTTGTCTTGTACAGAGCATGCTGAAGGCTGCAAGTGCCACTCAAAAACAAATACACCTTGTCAGACTTCATGAGCAGTCCAAGAAGAACCTGGAGCAAGATATTCAAAATTACAGAGAGGAGGCTCAGAAACAGAGAAAGATCATCTACCAGCTGGAGAAGGAAAGAGATCGATACATCAATGAGGCCAGCGATCTCACTCAGAGGGTAGGGGATTTGTGATTATATGTTAACTTGTGCTTCAATAATACCGTCAACGATCATTCCTATGATACATGATGAGAAACCATGAACAGGTGTATGCTTCATTCTGACCAATAACTCACAACTGTTCTTTTACATAGGTTCTTTCTCATATGGAAGACGTGAAAGTTCGTGAGATGCAGATTTTCGACTACAAAAAGAAGATTGCTGAGGCGGACACTAAGCTAAGACAGCAACAGAACTTGTATGAGGCTGTGAGGAGTGACAGAAATCTGTACAGCAAGAACCTCATCGAGTCCCAGGTTTGAATGATACAATTATTTAGTTTTATGAAACACAAACGACTACTGAGTTTAAACCATCCTGATGCCTTTAGGTATCTGACTAATGAAGGTCTTTTTCCATTGAATTTTAGGACGAGATCACTGAAATGAAGAGGAAACTGAAGATTATGAACCACCAGATCGATCAACTGAAGGAGGAAATTCAGGCCAAGGAGAATGCTCTGCTTAAGGAGCACTTTGAACACCAGAGAGTGGAAAAGGACAAAGAGAACCTCAAGTCCGAGCTGAACCGTCTTAAACAGCAAGCTCAGGAGAGTAAGGCTTACATTGAGGCTCAGGAAGCTGAGGAGAGGAAGCTGCTTAAGATCATCGCTGAGGCAGACGCTGAGCGGGTCAGACAGAAGAAGGAGCTGGACCAGGTAAGACAAAGTGAAGACCTCCAAACACACAGGTTGTCCAGCGATAAGGGTATTCAACTTTTGTAAAGCTGGCATGATGAATTAAGAAACAACCAGGTTTCAATCTCTCTCCAGTTCCCAGTTAAGCCTTGTAATTTGTATTAAGGTGGGTAGAAAAAAGTTTTAAACCATTATTTAAATTTGATGTTTATAGGTGATCAGTGAGAGAGACATCTTAGGTACCCAGCTGGTGAGAAGAAACGATGAGTTGGCTCTTCTGTATGAGAAGATAAAAATACAACAGTCCACCCTAAACAAAGGAGAAATCCAGTACAACCAGAGACTGGAGGATATCAGAGTGCTGAAGTTGGAGATCAAGAAACTCCGAAGGGCAAATGCCATCCTTGAGAAGAGAGTTGCCAATGTTAAGGACCTCAGGTAAACAGATTTATTACAAAGGGTCATAAACTTTGATTCTGATGCAGCAAGTTCCTAGATGTCAGAAATAGTTTCGAGTAATCGATTACACTGACTGAATGCATAATGTCTTTCCAGACTTGAAGTCTACCACATTCAGAGAGAATTGCTGAGGGAGAGAACAAGATGCAAGGCCCTAGAGGAAGAATTGGAGAATCCAATGAATATCCACAGATGGAGAAAACTGGAGGTTTGTATTCAGAAGAAAATTCCGACGCAATTAAAAAAAACTTTGTTAGAGTGGAGCTCTCAGTCTCCTAATATTATTACACTAACCTTGACCTTTATTTACAGGGTAGTGACCCAAGTACATACGAGATGATTCAGAAGATACAGACGTTACAGAAGCGTTTGATCTCCAAGACGGAAGAGGTGGTGGAGAAGGAACTACTGATCCAAGAAAAGGAAAAACTGTATCTGGAACTGAAACACATCCTGGCTCGACAACCTGGCCCAGAGGTTGCGGAGCAGCTCACCATTTATCAACAAACACTCAAAGAAAAGACGAAACAAATGAAGGTATGACTGTCCTATCAATTTATCTTGCTAAATAAAGTTCACTTTAAAACTATGTAGCATATGATACTCAGATTCTAATTATTTTATTTTTTCATTACAGTCTATGGCATCTGAATTAAATATGTACGAGTCTCAAGTCAATGAATACAAGTATGAAATAGAAAGGATAGCCCGAGAACTACAGGAAGTGAAGAAAAAATATTTTATGCAGAAAAAGAAAGAACAACAAACAAAGTAAGCTTATATTGATATGCCAATTTCTGTCTGATTGTGTTACTAATGTTTATCAGTTTACCGGAACGGATTTGAAAACCTCTCCGAGAAATACATGTATCAACACTTTGCCACAAGTTACGTCCCTTTGTAGGGTCAGCCAAAAGTCAATCGGTGAAAAACCAAGTTTTCCTTCTTTACCTTACCAAATGCAAGACATTGTTACTTTAAATTTTAGCTAATTATTAAGTTTTCATACAAGTTAATGGGTTGCCCCAACCTGGGATATTATTGTAGTTGACTGCAATTGATAAGAAAATAACAGATGTCAATGCTACAGATAAGAAAATTACAAAGGCCAACGTAGGGAAATACGATTTTTAACCGGACAAAGGACGTAACTTGCACAAAATGTTGATACATGTATTAATTTCAGCGTAATAATATATGGAAAGTTCCCAGTCTTTCACTTTGCACACATGTCATATATTCTTATAAAAATATTTCTCCTGACACACAGTACTATTTGCTTTTACAGAGAACGGGAGCGGACATTAGCGCAGGCTGGAGCCCCAGTCATACAAGCACAGAGAACAGATGGGCCTCGGTTTACAGGAGGAGGTTTCAACCTCAAATCCACCAAAACAGCTGCTTAGCAGTACCATGTACACAATAATGTGATGACACCTTCCTGAAAATTTGGACAACCGAACGTTTAAACAATTTTATGTTTCGACTCTATTTGTCTTTTTTCCTTAAACATATTTGATATCCCACACTAAACATAATCACAACAGTGTTTATAGAACGATATTATGACATTTAAAACACAAAATTCAGCATGAAACTCTGTCAGTATTTCTGTTACTATGTCTGTGATAATTGTTTTTATTCAAATATTTATACTATTGAGATAGTAAAAACTAATAAATATGATGAAATTGTCTGTTTATATTTTAACTGATACTTGTATTCATTTCAACTTATCAACCAGAGTGAATGTATATCACTAGAAAAAAATCCAGACATCCCCCCCCCCCCCCACACCCCATCCAGCAAGATTTGAAATTTACATTTAACCATACAGCTGTTTGGAAAGACACTTGACGTGTTGAGAAAATGAACTTGTACCCATATGTGTTTTTGAGAAACCTAAAAACTTAGTGCATAATACATCACCTTTTTTAGCATTGGTGAATTGTCTAGAAGTTCCTCAAATGCTCAGAGGTAGAGTGTTCGCTTCATAACCATAAGGTCATGAGTTCGTGCCATGGCCACGTCAAACCCAAGACGCCAAATGTACAGCATTTAGAAGTAAGAGTCACAAGTTTTTCTGATATGACCTTCAAATGGAGATCCCATGTCGCTGCAGATGTTGGCATGTAAAAAAAACCCTCACTGCTATGACCCTGAACGCTAACCATAGATCTAAATTTGTGGTACTTCACCTACAGCTGGTGACGTATCAGTATGAGTGAAAAATTCTCAATGGGACGTAAAACAATCAATCAAATATGTAGGAATAAATGTTGAGGTTGTTAGGAGTACATAATGAAAGCATCAGGTAACTTGTATGATTGGAAATGTTGATTCAAATTATACTTTTTTTGTTTATACCCATAATACAACAAATCTCATATTTTGTGAAATAATAAAGATTTTTATAGTTCCCATATAAACAAGCCTTTCTGTGATGTAAGCCGTACATATATATGCAGTCCTCCCTTGATATAATACCAACTTTTGTTCAAGACCAATTTTGGCAATAAAGCGGGGATGGCAATATAATGAATTCACTGTTACAGACGATTTACTGAGCAGTCAAATAAAATTCAATTCTGTAAATTTATTTGGGCTCCATTCTGTATAAACATTTAGATAATCTTGAGTTTAATTCAGCAATTATTTGTAATTAACCAGACCACCTGAATACCTTGTCCAGACTCTCACACTTTACCACACTGCTCTCTAGGTATAGGTGGGATTATTGATGGGTTTTAGGTAATTGGCATTATTATCTAGGGTAAACCCTATAACAGTCCACCATTTGTGTGTGAAAATCTGTGGCATATGGCATTATGCTGGGTTGACATTTAATGGGGTGTTAACATGGGGAGAAATCTGTTCTTGGGGATTTTCAGGCAATAAGCGGGGGTGTCATTATAACAGGGCATTATATCGAGGGAGCACTGTATGTGGATAATATCTCAATCTCTAATGTACTTAATAAATTTTAGAATATAGACGCCATATGTTTTTATCCTATTGATAACTCCTTCAGCACATTATTACTTCATGTACTCATATTCCAAGCTCATCAAAGATTTTGATGAAAAAAAAAAAAAGAAAACTGGAAAGAAATCTTTCAAAATTTTTACATTTATTTTGAACTATTCATAAAGAAAAATAATCAATTAATTGTAACAAACAAATATACCAATGCAAATCATTCAGTAACATGCAAAAGAATACACATCTGTATAAACATATTTTACTATACAGTCGCAAAACTTTTATTGCTGCACATTGACCTCCCCTTCCTGTGGCCACCAACTGGGAATGTGAGCTTTCACACCGTGACAATGTCCACTAGAAGTAGAAATCACCAGCCTCTTTTTCACTTCAGCCAATCGAATCAGTCCTATCCCATATTTATCCAGAGAATTCCTGTATTTCCCAGCATTCTTCTTTGTGTCTGCTGTTTCTATGGTATCCCCACTTCTTACATCTTCTGGGACGCTATCAAATAAACCAGAAGCCCATTACCACAATGCTTCTCTGAATTAAATTGCTCTTGCAGGAAATCTTCAAAATTGGGGGTTCTTCAGTGTGACCTCGCATTCAAACAAATGCAGTGTTTCATACAAACTTGTAGTTGGATATTTATTTCACAGAGCATAGTCATCAAGTTCTTAAAAGAATTAGATTTTAAAGATTTCGCAATAAAAATTGCATTTCATATAAAATACTGGATCCCTATTGATGAAGCCTCTGAACTACCGAGGTCATGGCTTGAGCAAATTTAAATCTAATCTACATTAAATATATGTAGATGTAAGTAGGATATTGCCATATATCATTCAGACATTTTCTATCCTTAATCTTTAAAAAATTCATTATTCTGCATGCCAACTTTAGCCTAACTCAAGGGATAGTGGTTTGAAGAAACCTAAATTCATCCTACATAACAATATCCACATACTTTACAAATTACAGCTAAGTTCTTTTAAAGAAAATTTCCGTTATATATTCATATATGTGTGTTCATATTTACAGATTACAGCTAAGTTTTAAAAGAAAAAAATTGTTATGATTTGTACATGTCCATGTAGAAACCATATTTACAAATTTAAAAAAAAAAATTTCCATTAGATACATATACAAGTAGGAACCACCTTGAATTCCTACTTCAATCACTGTTAGAATAAAATTTAATCTTGATCACATGAAGAATTATGAAAATTTTAATATTTTTATGCGACCCCATCCTGCTCATACCTCCCATAGAAAGGGACATAGACCGTCATTTGAATAAACCTTGATCTTCTTTGCATAAGAATGATTTCTACCAAGTTTGGTTGACATTGGCCCAGTCATACTGGAGAACATGTCAAAACTGTGGAAAAAAGCTTAACCATTGGACAGCATTCAAATTTTCACATGAGAAAAACCTTGCATATATATCATTGACCAAGGTGAATTAAATATGAGTTTAATGCTATAACTGCTTGAGTAATAATTTGGATGCCTGTAAAGAATAAACCCTTTTACACCATGTGCTTTGACATCCATCACTTTGTGACATTGTGTGCTTTTAGAAGATCTGGGGGGAAACATACAAGTAAATATGTTAAAGTATCTCTCATCAGGGTTAAGTGTGCTGATATTGTATGGGATATAGAAGAAATTTTAATGGCTTTTCTACTTAGCAAAATGTTACTTTGTTCAGAGCTAGGTGGCAAAAGTTTGAAAATTTAAACTACTCATACAATACATATAAATACAGTCATTAGAAGAAAAATATTCAAAGCAACTTGATATTTTGAAGAATAGATTTATATATATATATATATATATATATCAAACCCGCACTAGCAGTTTGATCCTATGCAGCAATTGTACAAATAAAACAGCTGTATACCTGTCGAACTGTATGGGAACGAGTCTTTTTCGTATGACCCCCGTGTGATGTGATCTGGCTGTGAGTTCCTGTCCTATGTAACAGCCTTTACTGAAACTCACTGGTCAAAAAAAGCATAGACAGCAAGATTAGGTTATGAGAAACTGACAGTACAAAACCCTTAAAAAAGGAAAATATAAAATCTTTTATGATTACATGTATATGTATTCAGTTGTTTTTAATTCATTACTACAAACAAAAAAATTAAATTATGACTTTTTACCAGAATTAAATGTTGGTAAAATTAGTCATTTATGGCACAAGGAAAAGAAACAGTGCAGAGTAATACGTGAATACCACAATTCTAAAGATTGTATTGTACCTCCAAATACAGGGCAATATTCTATAGATTGTGTTGTACCTCCAAATACAGGACAATATTCTATAGATTGTACCTCCAAATACAGGGCAATATTCTATAGATTGTATTGTATCTCCAAATACAGGGCAATATTCTAAAGATTGTATTGTACCTCCAAATACAGGGCAATATTCTATACATTGTACATGTACCTCCAAATACAGGGCAATAGTCTATAGATTGTATTGTACCTCCAAATACTGGGCAATATTCTATAGATTGTATTGTACCTCCAAATACAGGGCAATATTCTATAGATTGTATTGTATCTCCAAATACAGGGTGATATTCTATACATTGTACATGTACCTCCAAATACAGGGCAATATTCTATAGATTGTATTGTACCTCCAAATACAGGACAATATTCTATACATTGTACCTCCAAATACAGGGCAATATTCTATAGACTGTATTGATAATATCGTACCTCCATTAGTAATCAAAAATACATACATCTATCTTATCCTAGCATACCTCCATTATGAAAGACAAGGTTACTCTCCAGGGGGAGACACTGTCCGGGAGGGAGGTCTACAATCCCCTCTGGGAGTCCAGTCTTGTACCGCTGAGTGTGGTACTCCCTCTCCTCCCCCACCTCGATCTCACAGTCTGACTCTGTTGCTGTGGAAGTTTAAGATTGTTAGACACACAGATATATCTTTAATGATCTATTTCTTTATATGGTATATAAATGGAATATGTAATGATGAATAAGTACATCAGCGACTACAAGTACGACACAAACAGTATATGGATTACTCCGGCCACTACATGTATGATACACATCTAGATATAACGTGATCAATCTCATTTTCATTGTAAAAACTTCACACTTTACCATATCAATAGGAGCTTCAAAAACCAACAGCATCCAAAATTATACATATCTATTAGCTAGTGTCGCTTACACTTGAATGTGAACTTCATTTGGCATTGCAAGCAAAGTGACTGGGGTAAAACATATCTACAAAGTGCATGTATTAAAACTATACATACCTGCCAAGACTGCTGACTGGTCACTGGCTACAATCCTCCAGCCAAACGCCTCTAACCTGGGGTCTGGACAGCAAAGAGTTATCTCCCCCTGTTTCATTGGCAGCCATGCTCTGTCACTTTGTTCTTGTGAAGGCAAGACTGCAAAGGTCTGGAAATCATCACTTACTTCAGCTATGTCTACCTACAAGATTTACTTCAATCTATCATCTCTTGAGAATATCTTTCTCTTTTTACATACACTAACAAATGAGTTATCATGCTTCAAATTATTTTTATCCAATATCAATAAAGTACATCAAATTTGCAAGTACACATGGACAGTATCTGTAACATGTGGTTTGACTTTCAAAATATAATGTGTTATTTATCTAGATTGAGACATATTCTTGAAATAACTTTGGAGATGAAACCAATGCATCACAAAATAAATTTGTGGAATATGAAAGGATTTCGATGTTTCAACATTAAAATTAGCATTTCACACTCACCTTTTTCCGAATTTTATATTTTCTAAAAAGCTTGATTATTTCTTTTGTAACTTCGTTGTCACACTCCATCAAAATACAAGGGACGTCACTCTCTGGGCTCTGTTTGTACATTATAATATCATACAGCACTCTTCCCTGCAAAACCACATGATTTACTACAGGAACATGTTTGATCTGAGTCTGCGACATGTCATTAGTTTTGGTGATTCTATCGCAGAAAAATGATTCTGGTGCCATGGACACAATCACTGGTCAATATTTTCAATTTTGCATAATCATTATGCCATTTATAAATAGTGCTAAATATTCAGATGTTGATATCAGTGCATTTACACCTTTACCAAAATTGATTACAAATGCTGCGGAACCTTCATACAATGGTGCTTAAATTATACACTGAAATACACTGCATCATAGACCTTGTAGATTATTGATATTCATATTGCATGATAATTCCAATGTTATTTATAATAGTTGTTTTGATTGGACAAAAATAAAGTTGAATGAAAATTTACACATCAATAAATCCGAAAATGTGATGTCTTCATACTCGCCTGAAAACAAATAACATGGTGCGGGAAAACTGTTAAATTTTTTAAAATTGTTAATGTAGTGAATGAATTGGAATTATAAGAATCAAACATTCTTTTTAAGGAATTTATTGATGTGTAAAATGCAAACGTTTTACTCACAAACTTAACATAAAAGTGCTTTGCACTTTTTATTCAGTTTGTGAGTAAAATGTTTGGAGTTTACACATCGATAAATTCTTCAAAAAGAAGGTTTATTCCTATAATAAATGATTAATGTTTAAATACTAATTTTACACAAATTTGCATTTAACAAACAGTTCCCAGCTTTACTTACTATAGTCATTAGTTTATTTCACTCAAACCATGGAATGGTACATGAGGTTAATTACTGATATTGCATAAATAAATAATAAACAATTAATTATTGATTAAATAGTTAAGAAACATTTCTTGTACTAACCACTTAGTGAATTGATGTCCACATTTAAATCAGCGTAACTGTTCTGATTTGATTGGGTGGTTAAGGAGCTGTTCTGATTTGATTGGGTGGTTAAGGAGTTGTTCTGATTTGATTGGGTGGTTAAGGAGCTGTTCTGATTTGATTAGGTGGTTAAGGAGCTGTTCTGATTTGATTGGGCGGTTAAGGAACTGTTCTGATTTGATTGGGCGGTTATATAAGGAACTGTTCTGATTTGATTGGGCGGTTATATAAGGAGCTGTTCTGATTTGATTGGGCGGTTATATAAGGAGCTGTTCTGATTTGATTGGGCGGTTAAGGAACTTATACTTTTAATTAGTTTACCTTCTCTTGTTTGTGGAGAATTAAAATTCTATCCCAGAAATAAAACAAAAATTAACACACACACCTTACCCCATAAATATTAATGATTTTACAGTTTGTGGAAATATTATTCAGAGCCACTGAAAATAGTTGCCCACGCACCTGAGGGTTCAGCATCATAGTATACATAGACTCCCCGTCCCCCACCAGCTGCGACACGTCGTTTGTCACCATCCCCTGTAAAAATGGCACAACGTCGGCGCCCTTCAGTCTTATCATGCCACGACTCCTCATGTTGTACAGCCTCCATGTCCTCCACTTACTGTAAGTCCTGGATTCCTTCCCAGTAAAACTGATGCCATCTCTACTGCTGGACCCCACATCATGACAGCGGCATAAGATTGAGATAGGGCACTTTCCTATCAATCTCAGACAGGTGGGCACTAAAAGTCTCATTTTACATGTTCCAAATGGTTCCTTCATAATGATAAAAAAAAAAATAAGATAAATCTAGTAAAATCTAATGCTGTTGAATTTGACCATCAGAACAAAAAATGGAAAACAATTTTGGTAATGAATATACTTCCCATTTCTTTACATATTTATTTGATGAAAATGCAGAAAACCAGTATTAAATGGCATTTATAGACAACCTCTAATCAATGGAGCATGATATACATACAGTATCCTGGCCCCTCTCAAAATATTTGCTACCCCAAGTGTGTAGTTTCATGCAATACTTATCACAACTAATGTATATGTGGATGTATTTTAGACACACACACACCCAGGAAGATGATTTACTAACATATAATGATGTAGGTACATTTACTGTTGTACATTGACCAAAAATATCAAAGTGATTGTACAAATGTCAAAATCTGTTTCTCCCCAAGAAATACCCTGGTCTATGTTTGCTGCCTTTGTTTTACTTGTGAACTATAAATAATATTGTATAAGCAACTATGCATAATGTACACATCTCCACATTTTTTTTTTATTGTTTTACAGTTTATAGCAACATCAGCCACATAACTTAACAATGAAATACTGTAGACATAGGTATCTCCGGACTTTTCGAAATGATGTTGCCATCCATCATTTGACATGGCCTTACAGCTGACCAAATTTCAATGCCGATTGACTGATTACCGATATATAATGAGAACAAAAGCATGGGGGCATTTAGGTAACATAGTGCTTGTGCTGTAGTACACGAGGTGAAAATTATTTTTTAACTAAGGTTGCTTGAGTCTTAATATTTTATTAGTGGGTTCATAAACATACATATATAAACTAACAGTTTATTCACATAAGTATATGCACAAGAAGTTTAAAATTTCATCAAGAAAGTCAGTAAAATTAACTGATTCACCAAGTCATGAGTCATTACCGTAGTGAATGCACAGCTCATGGCTTAGTCAATCTAGTGAAATTATTGACTTTATTGATAAATTTCAAACTCCTGAGGTATATGTGACCACTATATATAAGACCCAAGTACCTGTGACTTCATCTTGTGGATGGATGAGAAATTCTAACCCCCATACTGTAATATGAAACTAGTTCTGATCATGAAAACTGGTTTTATCAATGGTGAAGGGATACCAGTAACTCAGTTGGTACTCGGTAAATCTCGTACTTTATACCCCAGTATTGTTAGTTGCATTTTCTACTTTCCCACTATGTTTACCATTGATCTATTCCTAGACTTGACACATAAAAATGCCTTCATCAATGGGTCCAGACTGGCTATATTTGTGTCCAGAAAAAATCAAAGGTTGAATTACCAACCATGGCCATTGTTCACTTAATATTTTAAATTGAAGACCAAATCATTCTTTAATACCGAATGATTTTATAAAAATATTTGGAATTCAATACATCTAATATTGTGTCAAAACAAGGACAAGTCTGTCAATAAGATGTGTGTAATACACCGATCCAGTACAATATATATGAAATATAAGTCTACCTCGATGTTTTCTTAACTTTTTTTTAAAAGTTCTGAAAATGTCGGTTATAGAATAGAATAGATTTGAAAGGTGAAGATAATGAACAGTGATCAATCTCATCACTCCTATAAGCAATACAAAAAAGGGATTTGGGCAATCACGGACCCCTGGATATACATGTACCAGAGGTGGGATGGATCTAGGGCTGAAACAATTAATCGCGGTTCACTCGAACCGCGATTCACGGCATTCGGTTCAATTTTCGGTTCAACATCTCCAAATTTCGATTCGGTCCATGTTTACATTTTTTTCCGGAAATAAAGAATTCAACACGGATTTGGTTTTTTACCTTACAATTTAATACAAGAAAAATGGCAGACGCTAACTCTGGAATCGTGAATCCGGCAAATCTAAGGTCCCCTGTATGGAAGTATTTTGGTTTTAAAGAGAACGGAACTGTGGCAGTATGTAGAATTTGTTTCACAGAAATAAATCACCAATGCTCTTGGATATTTTATAGCAAGTGATATAATAAAGACCATATTCCGTTGTTGAAAACGATGAATTTCAGGGGGAAAATGAAATAAAAACATGAAAGTTGTGTATTTTTTATTGTTTATTAGAGTTTTTGACAACTATTGAATTGAATCGAAAATAATCGAATTGTGGCCTAAGAATCGAAAATTGAACCGAACCGTGAGGTACCTGAATCGTTTCAGCCCTAGATGGATCAGGTGCCTAGGTGGAGTAAGCATCCCCTGTCGACCGGTCACACCCACTGTAAGCCCTATATCTTGATCAGGTAAATGGAGTTATCCATAGTCAAAATCAGTGTGCCAAGAACGGCCTAATAATCAGTATGAAACACATCAGACAGCATTTGACCCAATGATAGGTTGTATTGGCAAACTAGATCATTATAACGACCATAGAATTTGCAAAACGTTGACTTTAAACAAGACTGTTGGAACCCCTGCACCATCAACTTGTTTGTCAGTAGCCTGCTTCCATTTAAAAACTGATCATAAGCAGAACAAGCTCTTGCGTATCGAATCAATTGAGAGATATAAACACCATTGTCAATCATGGTTCTACTTGGAGCATAGCATGATACAAAAAATGAGCATGATTTGTAAACATACATGAGGACAAGAAAAGTCACATCAATAGAAACAATATGCAAAACATATAAAACATACTACATAGTATATATTGTAGGTAAAGGCAAAGTTGATGAGTAATTTGAATTATCCCCCTTACACCATAAAAGCTATAATATATATGACATAATTATTTTCCCTGTTTTCCCAAAAGATACCAATGGACAGTGCTTTAGGATATGCATGTCTCAGTAAGTACAACTATTCTGACAGCATTCCTCCTCATATCTAAATAATGTATATATATCAGCAATTCAATACAACATGTATCATATAAACAAGAGTATGATTGTTTGAGAGTGTGGGTATCTAGATACGCTCGACTGCGGCCTATCGGTAGCCCCTTTCAACATACTAACTCCAGACATGAAAATACATTGATTACCAACAATCCGTAGGGTTTCCTGGCTGTCAAATCGTGAATGTCAATAATATAATAGGGTCATCAAATTTTACCGGATATAGATCACGCGTAGTAAATTTTTTTAAAAACCGGATAGGAATAAGGATATCCGTAGTTTTGTTATACCGCTTAGATACTGCTTTTTTATTTTATGTATTCTACGGTTCTTTGGAAGATTCAAAATATATTGTATTGACACCAAGACTCGTTATAACAGGAACAACGGCCACCACCACCCCCACCCCGGGCCACCGTAGGCTCCTAAAATGCCCTTCAAATTGTTGAAAACAATATATATACATTTGGGTTAGTGAGCACAATCATGAGTGGTGCACAGGCACTTGAAGTATGGATACTTTCTTTGGCGATACTTTTTTCCGAAATGTGTGAATTCCCTGCCTATTTCATCCCTCTTTCGATTTGTGTAATCAAAAAATAAAATAAAAATTATCCCAAAAAAAAGGGGGGGGGGGGAGTATCCATACTTCAGGGTGCACATGCAGTCATATGATTAATATAATAATTCTAACCAGGGGCATATATATAACATTTTATACTTGTCTCTGTTCAAGCACTATGTATTATTATTATGTTTATTCACCAATCAAGGGCCCGGGGGGGGGGGGGGGTGTACAGGTTAACAAGCAATTATTTATAACAATGAAAATAAATAACAATCATTCAGAAGTACTAATACTGACAGAGTTCACACTTCTGCACTGCACACATCTATAATTATATATGAAATATTGATTGCAGAAAAGATTTAAATTAACAACATGATATATAAAATAAAATAACCCAACTGCTTTACACATCTAAGGACAGTGCTATATATGAGTATATTAAACGGGGAAGTAAGAATCGTCGTCCTATATATATACTCCTGTTATTTGCAACGCTCTACGAGAAAATCGAGGATTTTACTGTGGCGCGTTGCATGCAACGCGCGAGTTATAGAGACATTTTAGGTTCCTTTTTTGCTTGTCAACAATTGTAGAAGACAATTTCTCCTCCGACTGTCCCTACACACTTTGAAAAACGATGCTGCGTGTTTGCGTACTATTCTAAATCTTTTCAAAATAATCACTCAGCGATACGAATTACATTGTTTTTGCAATTGGCAGTCGCCATATATGAATTAAGTGGCGGCCGCCAGATAAAATAACTGGCGGCCGCCAGTTAATTTATATGGCGGCCGCCAGTTAATAAGTGACGGCCGCCAGTTAAATTAAGTGGCGGCCGCCAGTTAAATAAATATTAATTCTATACCCTGGCACCTATCGGCTTCCGTAGTGACCTGATATATCTTTGAGGCTTACGTCATATTATTTTCTTTTTCAATTTGTAAAGATATCAAAGGCAAACACATTTTGAATGTGAACATTGCACATTTGTCTCCTTTTAGTCGCGTGGCTGTTATATCTAATTTCTCAGGTCTTTCCGGCAAACGGAGAAATAACTTTGTATATCATGATAGCCTCCAGGCATGCATTTCCATCTTGAAAATCAAAATACGATCATAAAAAACATTATTCCTTATTTAGAATAATTCCAATGTTATTTATTGCAATTGTTTTGATTGGACAAAAATAATCTATATGTATGCATACGCCACAGGCACTTCTTTCTGTACTTGAAATAACTTACGACCTCTGTATACTAATAATAGACACACACACAGGAAACTTTTTCTGTAAATAACTTAATACGACCCCTGTTTACTAATAACAACACGTGTTATTATTAATATACAGAGGTCGTAAGTTATTTACAGAAACAAGTGCCTGTGACATACGCGACTGAAAACAAATGACATAGTGAGGGGAAACTATTCACATTTTTGCAATGGATAATACAGGGAATTATAAGAATCAAACATAAATTCTTTTTGAAGAATTTATCGATGTGTAAACTCTGGAAATTTTATTCACACTTTTACTTCGCACTTTTATTCAGTTTGTGAATAAAATGTCGCACTTTTATTCATGTTTAATCCTATCATAAATATTTGCTAAAAACGACTGATGGGATCTCCTTATATAGTAAATTTAAAACATGGTAAGAATTAGTCCACTGTGTTTAGTAACTTGCACCGTGGTTGCATGAAAATATGTTGATTTATTTTCCAGTGAATGCCAATCGGATACTGTCCGAGAATCTGTAAGTCTCTAGGTTTTTCTCGAGCTAGAAATTTTTCTGCGCAACATGTGACATTTACCCGCGCATAGAGCACGTAGATTTTGGATGATTCATTGAGCACGTGACTGGTCAGAGATCATAATAAAAACAGTAGAATCTAATCTAGTAATCTTATGTACATCTAGACTATATACATGTAATAAATTAATCATTTCTATCCATTCTAAGTTTTGAAGCATTTTATATAGATATTGAATTTATAACTTAGTGTGGATGAACTTAATTGTGCATTTTGTAAGTACACTAAAACGTCATGCTGGGTCAAAAGGTCATAGGGGAAAAAACAATAATCCGGGTTCTTCATCAATGTGAAACAGCAAACGACGACGGTGGATCAACGATATCCATCGCAGGTAAGTTGATGAAATTACAGTATGATATCAGTTATAAAAATTACATTGAAGTTACTAATTTACAGATCAGAATGTTTCATTTATAATATTTAGTTCGAGCCCCACTCGTGCCATGGTCACATCAAACCTAAGACGTTAACTAGGCCTATCTCTTTCGCCAATCGCTCAATTCAATTTATTCTAATATTCATGATATTGCACCAAACAACATAGAGAAGATATACATATACACACAATATTAAATAAATCAAAGATTTCAGTTGATGCATCGCATATGAGAACCACGGGTCTTTCGGATATGACCTTAGTTAAAAGGAGAACCCGTGTCGCGGCAGGCTTTGACACGATAAAGAACCGCCACTGCTACGGCCCAGACCGGCCTGAGAGCTAAGCATGAATCTAAAGTGGTATTTCACCTACAGCTGATGATAGTTCTCGACTGTACGTGAGAAGCACACGTTCAATTTCTGGAACCTGACATACGATTATAATAAATAACACTCTCAGTGTTTATCGATTTTTCCAGTTTATTCACAAATAAAAGTGTACTTTAAAACTATTAAATGTTCATTGAAATGTAATTTTATTATGTGCATGTTTTTAACAGACGATTGTCTTTTTCCTTTTCCCACTAAAGTGTAATCGATGCCGGATGACAGAAACTTACCGGAGTTTTTACTCCCCCCCCCCCCCCCCCCTAACTATTTGAATTTAGATTTTTAGCCGACATCGATCTTTTGAACCCCCCACCCTTAATGTCATCATTTGCAATGCGAAGATTGGAGGTCATTTGTACATGCAGTACACTGTCAGGATACAGTCAAAAAGCAGTAAAAGTGGGCACTGGGGAGCCCGGAACGTCACCCCCCCCCCCCCTTTCACCACAAATTACAAGGTATTGCTGGCATATATAGATAAAAATTCCAGATTTGGCACCCAATATGGCTGAGTACTTGGCTCATAGTTAATTTTCACATGTGCCCCCCCCCCCCCCCCCCCCCCCTTTCGGAAATCGTGGATCCGCCACTGATATATGTAGGCCTAAAATAGAATGCTGTAGCACGAAATACAATACTTTCGGAGTAACCTTGTGATTTTTAGAATATAATCAGTACATTGAAAGATCAAGATACACGCTAATGTTCTAAACATTATAAATAAGTTGTACCTTGTCAATTTTAATTTTGCAATCAGTAACTCGTATATCAAAACACAAGTGATATCGATAATTTTGAATTATTTCCCTTTGGGTAAAAAAAATATGTATGATTTCAAATATAATTTGATTATTGATAAAAGATACAACTTACCATGTCGCACATTTGCCATGTCACATATATATAAATTTTATTTTATCAGGGTTTTTTATGTCAGTTGTGTTAAAATCATACGTTTGGTGTACATGTACTACTATACAGTACCGCGTGCCTGACGGTCAACTTTGGATATGCAATATATATAAAAATCGCACATTATCCACAATATCCATTTATTATTGAGTTACGTAGACATCTACATGTATTATTATTTACGTACATGAAATAACCATTTCATTCTTCTTCCACACTGTGATCAATTATACTAATTAGTACTACGTACGACACTACCATACGGTGCCCTAGTTAGTATGATACAAAGAGAATATAACTCTGGATGACGTATGTGATACTTTTTACTATATTTCAGAACTTAATATTATTTACTGCATCGAGAAAACATTTGTACATAAGTGTAAGAATACAATATTAATTAATAAATGACAGTAAAATCTATAAGTATATAAAACTGTAATTTACTACCACAACTTTAGAGATATACGTGATTTAAATAAACTAAATACAGATAATCAATTGTTTATATGGCGCTATTCCAGTGGGATACTTAAACCAATGTCACAAAAGATAGGGTATCGCTTCTCGGCCTTTTGGCTAAGATCAAAGTGTAGTATCTGTTCTTATCAGCTTAATATCTGATACGTCCCCTACATGGGGACAACGATATTAAACTGATTTTTGGTCAGAGGTGAGATGTCAGGGGCTTGCTCCGCTCTCGCCACGGGTTGGCCTGGTATTGCAGTACCTCCAGGATCGGCCCACTCCCCTTGGGGGAGAAAAATCAAAGCAATGTCAGAATTTATCACAAAACACCACATGTTTTAAAGTCATCGAACTTTATATAATAATAGTTTATATATTTTAGAAATAAGAGATTCTTTTTATATGCCCGTCGTTATGTTCTATATTATGTTTCCGGACTTTTTTTCGTTACAGATATTGCCCTGAAATTTAGTAACGCGCTTTTTGAGGTATACTGGCGTGAAGGTCGCAGTTCATACTCTCATAAATGTATTTTCAAAACTGAAATTTATTCTTTTTTATGTTTACTAATCCATTTTATTTCTGTCGGAATTCCCATTAGAATATTATCGCAATGTTCACAACTGCTACGCATTCATCAGGAAATGGTTATTGTTACAATGCACGTGTACATGTATGTATAACGGTTATGGAAGATCTGGGTTGGGTTTTTTTTAAATTAGATTGATAAAGACGAAGGCAAAAACATTTATATTTCCAATGCCTTTACCTTCGATAACATTAAGCTTACCAGTTGAAATGATAGCCATTTTCCCAATGTGAACAATGTGCATATGAATCTTGATAAACATAGTACAGCTATTTTAGCGACAGGGAATGTTCTGCCAGAAATGAAAGTAAAATATAAATCAAAAAAAAAAAAAAAATACACGAGGGTATGAATAGCGACGCTTCATGTAATATGCTGGCGTAATGCGTCACAGTGTATATAGGTCTATTACGATGACAAGGATGAATGGAATAAAAGTTTTGGTTTATGAGAATATTTTACATTCTTGCTCAACATTGGCACTTGAAACATGGTTACCATCGTTATGTGTACGATGAGTTTATTGCTTGGATTTATAGAAGGAACTATAGTGTGTGGAGCAGATCACGAGCACGAAGCAGAAGCGACGTGGACACAGCACCCCGCAGTTCTAACACCTGCTCTGCGTTCACAGTACCAGACAGATATAGGATTATCGGCGCCTGTTTGTCCCTTTTCAACCCATCAATTGTGCCTTTTAGAAATGGCGAGATTGTATTTTAACATGTACAATGTTTGCAAGATTTTATTTCTGATTTACAGAAACTTCATAGTTACCGTGGAGCATTTATGTGTTAATTTCCTCAGTACTTGGTCATAAGTATGTCCCAAAGAAAATTTCCCCTTTATATTTCATACAAAACCTTATATTTTCAAAATATTCGCTGGGAGCCAATTTCCCATCTATTTGGATGAAATAAACAACATTTTGTTTAGAAATATCAGAAGTAACTTTCATAATTTTGAAGAAGAAAAATGTTACGATGCAATATTGCAGAGAGATAACATTTTATCAATTAAATAATTTTTTTTATTCCAAAATGACACATACTTATGTAAAGAATAAGTACTCTCAAATCAAACTTCGTGTTAAAATTGTCATATCTTTACAATAGATTATATGATATAATAACTCTGAAATTATCAGATGATACTGTAACTAATTCTGAGGTCAGTGCTTCTTATTTCATCAAAATTGATCAAGAAATGGGCTCAGCAAAACTGTTTGAAAATATATGGTTTTGTATGAAATATGAGGTGGAAATTTTCTTTGGTAACATACTTATGGTCAGGTACTGTACATGTAGTTCAAAATCTGTGTTACTTCAGATAGGGCTGGTGGCGTCTCTATGTAACTATACGAGTGAACAATTCTCGAACGAGACGTACAAGACAAGAATCGAACAAAACGTATTCTCCCTTTGTCCTTATGCATACACACCACACGCACACGTGAGGACCCTATAATTGGTCAATGAGGGTCCTATAATTGGTCAATGAAGTCCATCCTTTAATCTCGGTAAATGTTGGTCGATTTTGTCATGGATATATAACTTTATTGAACGACACTAGGGAAAGATTACAAGTATCCTGTAAGCACAAAACGGTTACATTTTACATTTTAAATTCTTTGCTTAGCGCCCTATATTAAAATCCAATGAAATCCACGGGTCTTTCGGACATGACCAATGGTAGGCGATTTCAAGATGAGGAACTCTCACTACATGTGCACAACATTGTGGCACTTCGCCTAAAAATCTGAGTGACGTCGCTATAAGGAATCAAAGTGTAAAATTCTCAAATAAGATGTAAATCAGCATACATGTAAAATTTCTGTTTCCTCTCTCTAGGGGGTATATCAGCGAGTGCTTATATATATATATATATATATATATATATATATATATATATATATATATATACACACACACACACACCACAAACCTGCCAAAGAACAAAGATTATAATAGTAAAATGGGGTTTCTTAAATTTCTTGACAAGCAATTAAAACAAAACAGTATTGGAAAATTGATGAAATATACCTGAAATTATTGTTCTAGATTTTGTAAGTTTAATATTGTAATAATCAAGCATAAGAAAAGTTATTGTCAAAGCTCCCCACCCCACCCCCTCTAACGGACAAACAGTCATCAATGCTAAATAAAACTAACATTCTCCGAATAAGTACTTTAGTTATCCAGACAGTTTTCAATGAAATTATGGTTTACCCATTTCGATGCCCTCTGACATCCATATGGATTTTTTATCTTTAAGATAACAAAATATTTACCTTTCACGCTGAGATGGAAAAGGACAACGGGAAATCAACAACATAAATGTTTCACTTAATTTTCAAATCAATGATCATTCATTTTATTTTAATCCTGAAAGTATATTCGACATTCAATGATAAAATCAATCCCGGGTCAATAAGAACCACGCATCTATGATTGATACAAACAAGCCCACAAGTGTCCGCTACATATAGTGTTTGTTTATGCTGAAGCCTTTATTATGTTTGACATCTAAGTCAATTTGATGAAAATCTGATAAAATCTAAATCTTTAGATCGCTCAACTCAGTTTCATCTTAGTAAACCAGCACGGAACTCCTGAGATGAAGGTAATCTTTGTTTTGGGCATCGTTGGATTCTGTGAGTAATTGAAGATTGTAAACACCCTTTTCGCAATTTCTTGTATATATAGTACTGTCATTTATTTATTCATCTTAAAACACGCCATGTAAACCGTACACGTGCTTTAAATATGAGGACACTTAGAGTAAATGACTGAGACTTTCCTCAAGTTTTGTACATTTTATTATGTTTTAAAAGAATTTTGCACTTTATACAATTTTTAAATGGGACTATATTTTGTGTCTAAGGATGATTTAGGGAATCATTTTTCTTCTTTTTATAGTGCTTTCCACGTTGCATTACTTTATACATGTGCACCATGTGGAATTCATATATTTGTATAATTTCAAATTCAGTATTACCTATTAAGTCAAAACTATTAGATTGGAAAAAAGAGTTCAGTTAATCTAAGATGTTTGAAAAGGACAACTAAAATTTTACGTTAACCCCCCCCCCCCTCCCCAATCATTTTTCTTCTTTTTATAGTGCTTTCCACGTTGCATTACTTTATACATGTACACCATGTGAAATTCATATATTTGTATAATTTCAAATTCAGTAATACCTATAAAGAGTTCAGTTAATCTAAGATGTTTGAAAAGGACAACTAAATCCCTACAAAACTTAATGCAGCTCTATATCTCAATGACTTCATATATATATACATGTATATTCAATGTTTTTGACTGAGACAAACTCTAATGATAGCTATTTCCTCATGAACGCGTTGCAGTTGAAAACAATAGATAAAGATAGTGCGTCTTTACATTCTACTTTCAATTTTGATTCAGACGTTAATCAGACGAACTACATGTATATTTATCAAGATTCATACGCGCATGCCTAACAACTTCAGCACATTCATGAGGAAATGGCTATCATTACGATTTGTATAAATATCAAGGGCAAAGACATTGGAAATGAAAATATAACTTTTTGAAAAACATTACTTCTATACTCAGAAGGAAGCATATTCAAGATGATTACAAATACATAACTAGATCCACATGGCTTGCGCATTGATATTGTTTTGGAATTTAGTATTGACATCATTGGTAGGTTTAGCGACAAATCCAAGAAAAAAAATATTCTAAACAGTTCCAAAGAAAATGTAGTTCCGGCTGTCCTCTGGCTAGTTCAGATGTCCCGCCACAATATCACCGACTCGCAATACAGGTAAGGTGGTACATCTAGTTCAGATGTCCCGCCACAATATCACCGACTCGCAATACAGGTAAGGTGGTACATCTAGTTCAGATGTCCCGCCACAATATCACTGACTCGCAGTACAGGTAAGGTGGTACATCTAGTTCAGATGTCCCGCCACAATATCACCGACTCGCAGTACAGGTAAGGTGGTACATCTAGTTCAGATGTCCCGCCACAATATCACCGACTCGCAGTACAGGTAAGGTGGTACATCTACACATTCAGTCATTCCATTGTCACCTGCATATTGTGTTTATGGCTGTCAACTGATTCGATACGCAAGATGAATGATGCAATCGGAAAGTAACATATGTAGTTACATCCTGAGTACCTGAAATCTGACCCCTTAAACCATAAATGACAGGAACAGGAAATTTCCGCTGATCTCTTAAGTTAAGCGACTTACTTGGGATGTGTACTCATTGTATATTATCATATCTTCTATACTTAAATCAATTCGTACTGATTTGAGAAACTTATTTCTGGGTGTAGTGAGCCACCTTAACAAATAAACTCAACTGACCGCTCTACCATTTTGGCAAGTCAAATAATTTATTCTTGATGACATGGAATTCTCTCCACGCTGCCACACGCTAGACGGTTATAGAAAGAAAATGGGATACAGTATTTAAGAGGATCATACAGAATACGCTATGTTTAGTTAAATATGCAATATATGTGTAATATTTATGATTCTATAGCGCTATCAAACTTAATTCAAATTGTATACTTGTTACTTCAGTAGATTTCTTGACAGACAATCATATACCGAGTACACATAGCAACCTTTTTTTCAGTGTAGCGCTCCTTCATTCCGTTAATATTGCGATTCCGGAGCCAGCAATACCCTCTCAAGTTCCGCTGAACGCTTTGTTCTTTCATGGCATCCCAGATTCCTACGTCGAAGTTCCGGTGGGAGTAAACAGTTTCTCTGCCGAATCATCAATGGCAATTTTATTCTATGTATACTTTGAAGAAGCTT
The DNA here is from genome assembly GCF_947568905.1 of Ostrea edulis. Classification (NCBI taxonomy): domain Eukaryota; kingdom Metazoa; phylum Mollusca; class Bivalvia; order Ostreida; family Ostreidae; genus Ostrea; species Ostrea edulis. The sequence goes on from NC_079172.1 coordinate 17,334,218, forward strand.
ATCAAACTGCAACTTTGATTCAGTTTGATGGTGCTGCTGGTGGATTTGAACTTTGCCTCAAGAATGGTGTCCTAACTGCCATCTTTTTTTCCACCGATGGGACGAGATATGAGCATAGTGCTCCGGATTTTCATCTTCAGTCCAACAGTTGGCATTTCATTGGAGCCGAATACAATAATATGTGGGGAATGAACGACCAGTTTGATTTACTTCATGTGGATGTGTCTTCGGGAGCAAAAGAAATACCTCGTTATATTTCTACACTCACTGAATCAGGAAATATCCCAAACATTGATATCAGTGGTTGTTTTCGCTTTGGACAAAACTTTTTGAGAAATTCGAGCTTTAAGGGGTATATGTCTTGTCTTCAATTTTACACCGTTTCTGTATTTTCTCCCAAGGATACCATGAGGGACTTGTATGAAAAGTGCGACCCCAGTGTGTGGACAACAGAGTGTAAGTTTCTATAGATCTCTTTTGGGTCCAGATATCAAAGAGTTTTCTAAACAAAATAAACTTTTCGAGTCTATCTATTCACAACTGAATCTTCGATCATGACACACAGAGAAGAGAAAAATCAAAATCTAGGGCTCACGGCGAATGTGTTCAGTTAGGCCGTTCTTGGCACACTAATTTTGACTACGGATAACTCTGTTTACCTGATCAGGATATAGGGCTCATGTCGGGTGTGACCGGTCGACAGGGGATGATTACTCCTCCTAGACACCGTACCCCACCTCTGGTATTCCTAGTGGTCCTTGTTTGCCCTATTTTCAATTTCGCATTCTTGAAATGATTTGGGAAATGATGTTAATTTCATGAGTTGCAACATATTTAAATTTGGAAATTTTACAGCAAGAGATAATGTATTTATAAAGAATTATTAGATATTGTTAGTGCAAAATGACCAAACCTGATAGAAAAGAAGATTTTTTTGGGAATATTAGATTTGTTGAATTAGACTTAAATACATAATGGTATAGTACATATGTTATCATCCTAATTGAAATATGAAAAATACTTGAGTTCAATTATGTCAAATTCATAATCACATAGACCCCTTCATCTCTCTCCATATTTGTAATTCGTGAAAAATCCTCGACAGGACGTAAAATAATCAATCAACGGTCAACACTGGAGCCAAACAGCCACTGAACCTAGTTCTGTATCTACATGTATCTATCTAGCTAGCTATTCATGTATATATAGTTAACACTGGAGCCAAACAGCCACTGAACCTAGTTCTGTATCTACATGTATCTATCTAGCTAGCTATTCATGTATATATAGTTAACACTGGAGCCAAACAGCCACTGAACCTAGTTCTGTATCTACATGTATCTATCTAGCTAGCTATTCATGTATATATAGTTAACACTGGAGCCAAACAGCCACTGAACCTAGTTCTGTATCTACATGTATCTATCTAGCTAGCTATCCATGTATATATAGTTAACACTGGAGCCAAACAGCCACTGAACCTAGTTCTGTATCTACATGTATCTATCTAGCTAGCTATCCATGTATATATAGTTAACACTGGAGCCAAACAGCCACTGAACCTAGTTCTGTATCTACATGTATCTATCTAGCTAGCTATCCATGTATATATAGTTAACACTGGAACCAGACAGCCACTGAACCTAGTTCTGTATCTACATGTATCTATCTAGCTAGCTATTCATATATATATAGTTAACACTGGAGCCAAACAGCCACTGAACCTAGTTCTGTATCTACATGTATCTATCTAGCTAGCTATCCATGTATATATAGTTAACACTGGAACCAGACAGCCACTGAACCTAGTTCTGTATCTACATGTATCTATCTAGCTAGCTATCCATGTATATATAGTTAGTTAGTATGCTAAATTTCTACTTTTTGAAATTGCCGTTTGATATTTTTTGACACTTCTATGTATTAAAGGTTTGAAGATTAAATAATCAATTAACATTTCTGATAGTAGTAATTGGATAGCAATCAGATATTTGTTGAGAATTTGAGACGCATTCTGGTTTTCAAAGTAAACATACTTATAAGATAGTATTTTAAGCATACTTATAAGATAGTATTTTAAGCATACTTTGCCTACTTATAAGATAGTACTTTAAACATACTTATAAGATAGTATTTTAAACATACTTATAAGATAGTATTATAAACATACTTATAAGGTAGTATTTTAAACATGCTTATAAGGTAGTATTATAAGCATATTTATAAGATAGTCTTTTAAACATACTTATAAGATAGTCTTTGAAACATACTTATAAAATAGTATTATAAACATACTTATAAGATAGTATTATAAGTATACATACTTATAAGGTAGTATTATAAACATACTTATAAGATAGTATTATAAACATACTTATAAGGTAGTATTATAAACATACTTATAAGATAGTCTTTTAAACATACTTATAAGATAGTATTATAAACATACTTATAAGATAGTATTATAAGTATACATACTTATAAGGTAGTATTATAAACATACTTATAAGATAGTATTATAAACATATTTATAAGGTAGTATTATAAACATACTAATAAGGTAGTATTTTAAACATACTTATAAGGTAGTATTATAAGCATATTCATAAGATAGTATTTTAAACATACTTATAAGGTAGTATTTTAAACATACTTATAAGATACTACTTTAAACATACTTATAAGATAGTCTTTTAAGTGGCATTAGTAAACGCATCGGTTTCTCCACACGGTCAACCCACATCGCCAGACTGTATTTCTCATCAGGTCATTTAATATTTTCTACATATTATAAACAAACTGCAGTTCAACTGACTGAAGTACGATTAATTTGACAAAGGGAGAATGTTATGAAAATAGTCTTTTGGTTTTCATTCAGGGGATATTACCGCTGATTTTATACCCGGAGTCTCCCCTTACTGTGTATTGAACACAACAACACAATTCGTGACGACAGAATCAGACTCCACAACAACACAATACGCAACGACGGAATCGGACTCTACAACAACACAATACGTGACGACAGAATCGGACTCCACAACAACACAATACGCAACGACGGAATCGGATCCCACAACAACACAATTCGTGACGACGGAATCGGACTCCACAACAACACAATACGTAACGACGGAATCGGACTCTACAACAACACAATACGTGACGACAGAATCGGACTCCACAACAACACAATACGCAACGACGGAATCGGATCCCACAACAACACAATACGTGACGACAGAATCGGACTCCACAACAACACAATACGCAACGACGGAATCGGACTCCACAACAACACAATACGCAACGACGGAATCGGACTCCACAACAACACAGTACCTGACAACGGTTGAACATAATACTGAGCACAGTCCAATAACACATTCCCTAATGACAATTAAAAACTCACAGACATCACCCTTCTCAGCAATGACGTGGATTCCGTTTCCAATACACTCCGCTGTATCTGCGGGTACATTTGAACCTCCAATTCAGCGCTGTATTCTTTTTGAAAAGCTGTCGATTAACCAATCCGTGGTATCTGATTTGTGGATGTTCACCTGCAGCACTATATCGGAGTGCTTGAGGAAATGCATTGGAGACGACTCGTGCGCCGCAGTTTCGGTTCAATATCTCAACAGTGTAATTGTTTGTTCAGCCACATCGGACATTTCCACCGCAGAGATTTCAAGTGAACATGTCACGTATTCTCGGCGTTTGTAATGTACAAGAATTATATACTTATCTATTATATATGCAGTATTTGTATCATGGTATGTATAGTTATTTGTATCGTGTGATAATCTGTTGGTACTAGTTAGTGCTAAAAACATTTAATCTAAGTTCAAATTTGTATATCCTTAGCCCACGAGTCGTCGGACCATAATCAGGGATTTGCTACCCACCCTTTTTTGTGGGCAAACAATATTTTATACTAGTCTTTCTGGGTTTTGTTTACATATGAGTATGCAATAGGGGGTCAACCATACGATACAACTTCCTTCTGCTAGACCCCCTTATCGGATGTTATTTTTACGAGCACAGTCCACTTGACGAGTGGTTTTGAGCTAAGGATCATAAATAACGTTTTATAGAGATTTTTAATTTTGTAAGGTTTCATATCATAAGTATGATAGGTGAAGATAACGCACAGTGATCAATCTCATAACTCCTATAAGCAATATGAAATAGAGAGTTGGGCAAACACGCATCCCTGGATATACCAGAGGTTGGATCAAGTGCCTAGGAGGAGTAAGCATCCCCTGTCGACCGGTCACAAATATATTAGAACCACATGCAAAACTTTTATTTCTAGATGTTTTCGATCGATCCTTAAAGGGGCATGGGCACGATTTAAACTGAAAATTTTCAATTTATTTTCCCATTTTTAGCTCACCTGAGCTGAAATCTCAAGTGAGCTTTTCTGATCACCCGTATTCCGGCGTCCGTCCGTCTGTAAACTTTTCACATTTTCAACTTCTTCTCAACAACCACTGGGCCAATTTCAACCAAAGTTGGCACAAAACATCCTTAGGTAAAGGGAATTCTAAATTGTTAAAATAAAGGGCCAGGCCACCTTCCAAGGGGAGATAATCAAGAAAAGGTAAAAATAGGGTAGGGTCATTAAAAAATCTTCTTCTCAAGAACCACTGGGCCAGAAAAGATGAAATTTATAGATAAGCTTTATTAGGTAGTACGAATTCTAAATTGTTAAAATCATGGCCCCCGGGGGTCAGATGGGGCCACAATAGGGGATCAAAGTTTTACATACAAATATATAGGGAAAATCTTTAAAAATCTTCTTCTCAAGAACCACTAAGCCAGAAAAGCTGAGATTTATATGAAAGCTTCCTTATATAATGTAGATTCTAAATTGTTAAAATCATGGCCCCCGGGGGTCGGATGGGGCCACAATAGGGGATCAAAAAATTTACATACTAATATATAGGGAAAATCTTTAAAAATCTTCTTCTCAAGAACCACTGAGCCAGAAAAGCTGAGATTTATATGAAAGCTTTCTTATATAATGCAAATTCTAAATTCTTAAAATCATGGCCCCCTTGGGTAGGATGGGGCCACAATAGGGGATCAAAGTTTTACATACAAATATATAGGAAAAATCTTTTAAAATCTTCTTCTCAAGAACCACTGAGCCAGAAAAGCTGAGATTTATATGAAATCTTCCTGATATAGTGCAAATTCTAAATTGTTAAAATTATGGCATCCGGGGGTCGGTTGGGGTCACAATAGGGGGTCAAAGTTTTACATACAGATTTATAGGAAAAATATTTAAAAATCTTCTTCTCAAGAACCACTGAGCCAGAAAAGCTGAGGTTTATATGAAAGCTTCCTGATATAGTGCAGATTATAAATTGTTAAGATCATGGCCCCCGGGGGTCGGATGGGGCCACAATAGGGGGTCAAAGTTTTACATACAAATATATAGGAAAAATCTTTTAAAAATCTTCTTCCCAGAACCACTGAGCCAGAAAAGCTGAGATTTATATGAAAGCTTTCTGATATAGTGCAGATTCAGGTTTGTTAAAATCATGCCCCCCTGGGGTAGGATGGGGCCACAATAGGGGATCAAAGTTTTACATACAAATATATAGGGAAAATCTTTAAAAATCTTCTTCTCAAGAACCATTGGGCCAAAGAAGTTCACATTTACATGAAAGCTTTCTGACATAGTGTAGATTCAAGTTTGCTAAAACCATGGCCTCCAGGGGTAGGTTTGGGGCCATAATAGGGACTACGGTTTTACATGCAAATAGATATGGAAAATCTTCTGATATGGACCAAGGTGACTCAGGTGAGCGATGTGGCCCATGGGCCTCTTGTTAATGTTTACAATGTTTATCTAAAATATTTCTAATGGTCAGCAAAAATTTGAATGTCAGTTGTCGAGTTACAAGTGAGATGCAGCACTCGCAATTCTTTGTTAGGTAAACAAGACCCATGCGATATTTTTTTTTTACATATAGAATGCTTAATAGTAAAGATCAATCGACCTTTCATCACAGAACATTCCTATAGAATGTTAATGAATATCAATTCTTGGTTCCCGGCTTCCATGATGCTAACGGGATAGAGTCTGCTTCTCGCGAAATTCCTCGGGTTTTGGAACTGTGGCCTAATAACCGACATCATTACAATGGAGTCTTTCATTGGATTGCATCCAAGTTAACAAGATTCATCAAGTCATCCATTTCTAGTAAAATCATGGGACGATTCACCAATGATCCTATCATAGGACTGAACCAAGGTTAAGTTGGCTATACTGGGTGCTACAAGAATACAGTCCATCCGGTCGTGACGTATCCTCCCAACACATCCGGTATTGGCGGATCTTCCCGACACATCCGGTCCTGACGTATCTTCCTGACACATCCGGTCCTGACGTATCCTCCCGACACATGGACTGAGGAGTCTGAAAGGAAAATATCCATAAATATCAGTCCCACAAAGACTCAATGCATTCATATACTGTGGAATCATCTAAATTCACTGGGGCCAATTTTCGTGGATTGTGGAGGTTTTACTGTTTCGCTGGGATGTAATTTTCGTGGATTGTGGATGTTTTACTGTTTCGCTGGGATGTAATTTTCGTGGATTGTGGAGATTTTACTGTTTCGTTTGGGGTGTAATTTTCGTGGATTATGGAGATTTTACTGTTTCGCTGGGATGTAATTTTCGTGGATTGTGGAGATTTTACTGTTTCGTTTGGGGTGTAATTTTCGTGGATTGTGGATGTTTTACTGTTTCGCTGGGATGTAATTTTCGTGGATTGTGGAGATTTTACTGTTTCGCTGGGATGTAATTTCGTGGGTATGGTTAACATGTACATTGAAAAATTGTATAAATTGTACATATCATTGTGGTTTGAAATGTTTACCAACGAAAATTGAGTCCCACGAAATCTAAAGATTTCACAGTATTTGGCCAGGTTTCCAAGGCCAGGGTCAGGTTTCCAAGGCCAGGACCAGGTTTCCGGGGGGGGGGGGGGATTGTTAATCTGATAATTCAAACATGTGGAAAATAAATCTAACAGAGGTTTTTCCCACATCAAAACAATCTGCCCGAAACCACACTTGTTAAACACAAATATTCAATTTGGCCATCAGATGTGCGTGATTAGAAAGAGGGCTAAAATACGCCATGCCAACTGCCCAATCCCATTCACTTTGTGAATAAGATGGTGTTTATTGTCACTGTCAGTTTAAAAATACGGGATAATGATCAGTTTCTACGGCGTCTACGGGAGGTATATCCCAAGCATTCACCAAATCCCTCCACCCTTACACCATAACCTACTTGGGCAGGTTTATCAGTTTTGAGAAGTAATATCACCCAAATGCCTATGGTATTGTCCAACAATTTAATTTCCTTATTGTTTATTTTCTGACAAAAGGAATTTAAACCATAAAAACAAGCAAGCAGCTCTAAGAAATTTACATGATTTAATGCTTCTTGTGGAGTCCATCTGCCGCCTGTTTACGAAGTGTTTCAACTGCTTTTCATCCAAGATCTGATGCTATTGTGAGTTAAAATGGACCACATGATACGAGATTTGATGATGTTCAAATGCTCGCAATTCCCCATTCTAACTCCACTTTCATTTCCGAGATTTTTATGGAAGCATCAAAAGTCATACTTCGAGTTTTCAAGAGCCCTGGTTTTTGCTCTTTCTAAATCTCTGTAAAATGATGGGTCGAACACTGAATCAGAAAAACTGGCCACTGATAATTATTTTTGTAAATTCTCTGCTTCTATCAAACCCGTTCTTACTAGTATGTAACTCTGTGCCGGCATCTGAAATTTCCAACATTCTATTATTAGTACACTCTAAAAATGGTGTTTAGATCCTAAACACAAAGTTAAACACATTTCTTGTGTACAGTTTTGAACGCGTTCTAAATCTAAACATGTTGAACACTTTTTTTTTTGTTTAGGTTTTAAACATGTTTAACACTTTTTACGTTTAGGTTTTGAACATGTTCAACCCAATGTGTTTAGGTTTTGAACATGTTTAAATCTCTTTGTGTTTAGGTTTGGAACATGTCTAACTAATTGTGTTTAGGTTTTGAACATGTTTAATTCTTTTTATGTTTAGGTGTAGAACATGTTTAACCCTTATTATGTTTAGGTTTTGAACATGTTTACCCTTATTGTGTTTAGGTTTTGAACACTACCTCTTTTGTGTTTAGGTTTTAAACATGTTTAGTTCTCCTTGTATTTAGGTTTTGACTTTGTTTAGTTCTCCTTGTATTTAGGTTTTGACTTTGTCTCAATTACAAAATGATTTGCTAACCTTCTATTTAAAACTCAATCCACAGCATTAAAGAGTCTTAAATAGTAGCTTTCTCTTCTATTATAGGAGAATAACATTGCAAAATCTAGCAAGAATATCCCTTGTATTACAAACTGTGTCTGTGGGATCCATGATGTTTCAAATCGAACAATGCGGGTAAAGTGATTTCCTACACACAAAGAACACCGGAAAACACTTATAAACAGATATATTCACAAATACAGAGAACAACTTACAAGGGGTTAACAAATACAATAACTACACTGCTGCACTTTCTAAGACACGTCCGATTGCCTAGAGTTCGCGGGTAAGAGAGAGAGAAAATCACGTGCAGGCTCAGAGGACTTCGAGCCCGACCAGAAATACTAAAAATCCACCCCCCAAAATCACTACACGGGTTTGGGTGGTTCTTCTCAAATTACATTGCAAGTCCGATAACTCTACTTCTATATTCTAATTGCCGAAACAACACAGTTGACATTTCCGCGATACATGTTAAAGACAAAATCATTAAAAATCACTTATGCACATATAAGAAGTAAACTATACATGGTTAAATATCATCCGGCAAGTACAACTTCAACAATTTTTTTGTCTTTGATATGCTAGTTTTCGCATAACAGGCACTGTCACATGTTGAATTAAAAAAAGGGGGGATGCATCAATTGCAACTGATGTTCTCTTTCACAAGATTTAAATGAATTTTGTTCCAATGCAAAGTAAGAGTGATGCATTGGTTTAAATCAACACTAAAGGCACGTCTAATACCAGAGACAATGAATTACACTATTTTTTTAAATTCAATATGTATGTGTCCAGACCTGTTCAAGTTGAAATGGAATTCCAGATCAAAATTTTCTGGATACTCCTAAACTCTGCTCATTTCCAACAGTAAAGGGTTAAAGCCCATAGACGGCTCTTCTAATGGTTCCATCAATTTTGGATATCGACCTCGACAGTGTATACTTGCAATACGGCGTATGATGTACACTATGGTCACTATCGGGACCTGGTACACTATAGCAGTTTGAAGTATGGCAATTCTGACATGCAATTTTTTCTGCAATTCGAATTTCATTTACAGAAGACAGGAATATTCTACATGAAGACTGTAAAACTAATGTCAACAATGTTACTAAGCTTATCATGTTCAAAACCTAAACGCATAGACGTTTAGGATTGTGTTTAGACGTTTAGGAATGTGTTTAGCAAGTGTTTAGCATGTTATTTTGTGTTTAGATACTGTATTTTTGCATAGCTAAACATGTTCTCAGTCTGAACATGTTTAGAGTAGAACATGTTTATTACACTTCGCGTTTAGGATATAAGCACAATCCTAAACACGTTTAGACCTAAACACGTTTAAAAAGTGTTCCAAACCTAAACATTGTTTTTAGAGTGTAAATATGACAAGCATCGAGTCAATAATGTTGCCCAGAAAGACACTTTTATTTGTAGGTTATTAATACTGATTTTTCATGATTCACTGCAAGACTGTCTACTAAACTCCATGCTTCTGCCACATGTTTGTTTTGAATTTGCAAACAATAGTCATCGATATATAACCTTTATAAGAAAATAACTCAATCTACTTCGGATGACAAATACAGGTCGTAATTTCGTGTAGACTGTGACTTGGAGCACCTGCTAGATCTCGTGCTAAACAGGTGTCTTATTCAACTTTATTTTGAAATCTTAGTAGAAACTATGTATGTGTGGTCAATAAAAATGTGTGTGGTCAATAAAAATGTGTGTGGTCAATAAACCTTATCCTTTCATTATAGACATGTTCTGCATCTCTTTATCCGCAGCAGATCTAATGAATGGACTCAAAAAGTCCCAGTCCGTTAGGTAAGATTTAATTGTCACAAAAGCCGGACATTTCTTGGTTCTCTTATATGAAATAGCTTTCATCTTCTATTCCCTTAAAGAACCAATCTGTGATACGAGTTGCCAACTCATCGTTAATTGCCTTGTCACAAGCCTCTTCTTTCGTGCATGGATTAAGATCCTCCGACGATGACTTTGTTTCCCTAGCGGAAGAGCATGCGAACCATGCTCTTCCGCTAGGGAAACAAAGTCATACCTCGAAATTATTGCTGCCGTAATCATAAAATCACACGTTTTCGAACTCTTTTAGTATATACTACCGGTATGTGTCTTGAGTAGCATAGTGACCTTTTAAAAGACAAATTATCTCACAATTTTGCGACATTTCTTGTCTTGCCATTACTAGAACTCGTTGAAGCCGCACCACACTAAATGAAATAGGAAAGATAGGATTGTAAACGAAATAGGAGAAATAGGACAGTAAGCGAAAAAGGGAAAATAGGATATTTATTGAAGTAGGAAGGATGCGACAGTAAACAGGAGAGTAAAAGAAACAGGAAAAATAGGATAGAAATTGAAGTAGGAAAGATAAGTCAGTAAATAAAATAGGAGAAATTGGAGAGTAATTGAAGTAGGAAATATAGGACAGTAAATGAAATAAGACAGTAAACAAAATAGGACAGTAAATGGAATAGGAGAAATAAGATAGTAAACGAGATAGTGTACCATATATATAAAGATTAATGTCTACTTCTGACGTTGTAAGAAATATATGTGGTCTTTTTAAGGTAAAACCCATTCATAACACAATTTAAACGAATTTTCAATACCAAAGAAAATACTACACAGCCGCTGACGTCCACTTTATCTTGGTATTACATGTACTTCGTTATCAGTAATCATCATTACTGAGTCCATGATATAATGTGTAATTAGACTATGGCCATTTGGAAGAAAAGTGCACAGCATGAAAGCCGGCAGCGTTACTTTGTTTATCAGGCTGAATTTCTTATCAGAAAACTCCATTATCTTAATCTTAATTAAATGCTAACACGGTCCAGAAAATACATCCTATATTATCTCTTAAATAGCGCCTGTGTTACACCGGTGTTCCTAAAACAAGATAGAATCGACCAACAGGAAGTATTTAGCAATGTGGTCTTCGGTTTTACTTATGAGGAGATCGTTTTGCCCTTATACCAAACTTTAGCGAAATTACATGAATATTGCATAGTCAAACAGACGACATATTCTATCTGTATTATGTCATCGCCTACTTCCAATTGGTAAGCGATGAGGAGGGAAGTGGATCTCTTGTTTTCATTTTTGAAAAAAAAAATATTGTAGAAAACTGTAAAAACAAAAATAGAAAAGTATAATTACGTTGCCTTTACTGACATGTCGACCCTGATCTTTAGATTTGAAATTAGTCTGTATCATAGTCAAGTTATGACCAACGTGCCGACAGAGATTCAAGTTAATGATGCAGATAAGTGGGGGTTTTTTTCTTTGAACAAATCATCAGTCGATGAACAGTTAAAATACGGTAGAAAACTCGATGACATAACTTTAGGATCCGCGACCTTGGCCATCTTCTAGCCATCGAGTGAAATGATATGAACAGTGTATAATGCTGTCAGAAAATAACATGCACAAATCCTATCTAATAATCAAGTCCACTTTCCACTTCATCAATAATCACGGTCTGGCGGGAGAACTAACTAAGGGAGGTAATTCTAATCGTCTTGATGGTTTGTAGTCCGCAAACTAGAGGACCCACAGCTTTACGTAGATATGTTTCTTCATGGAATTTGACTGTTGAAGAATATTTACCATTGTAAATCGCCAAATGCATTTAAATTCGTCCAGTTATTGGGTTCACGTGGTTGGACTTGGAAAATAAATTTCTCTCATATGTTGCGGAGTACTGCTGAATTAACGAGGTGGTGCACTGCATATCCGTAATATTACCTTTTATATATATATTCTTTTTTATATTAGAGTTTATGCATATTGTTTTATAATTATACACCTTGTGTTATACAATTATGTTTCTATGTGTTAATCTGAAACTGAGGACACTTGTTCTGCCCCCCCCCCCCCCCCAACCTCCAACCCTTTAGACTCTTTGAATCTTGCTGTACAAATACTATTAAATGATATTTTTTATCTATGACAAATGGAAACACAGTTGCATTGCGCGCCATTTTTCAATCTGGGTATACATACGAGTTAAGTTCGTATTTAGAAATAATGACTCACAGAAATATCCCGATGTTACATTACAGATCTGCTGGCAGATACATGTAGCGGCTCATTACGTTGACGCTTGATCATTATCAACTTATCCGGGGCAAAATTGGTCTCTCAAAAAATAACGTTCATCGCCGCCATACCGGAAGTCGTACATTACCATATGTATATATGAATACGATTATATACTGCAATACTTTTATATACTATGATGTATATAATATTTGTATTATAATGAGAATTATCATTACTTAATATTTACTTTTCTAATGTTTTTGCCTTGTACATGCCAAGAAATTCCTAGTAAAAACTCCGGTGTAGAAAAACCGTTATAAATCAGTGATCGCAATTAAGAAATAAGCGACGGCTACTATTAATCAGCATGTAATATGGTCCTATTGAAGCCAACGAATTCAGACCGAACGGAATTTCTTGGCATGCATCTTTACAAAATGTAATGATAGGCATTTCTCTATGAACGCGCTGCATCTGGACTAATTGATAGATAGATATATCTATATTTCAACGTCTAGGAATTCCGACAGAAAGGAAAGTATATTACACCTAATCTGTTAAAAGGTTCTGTAGTCCATTGTATTCATCCAGAGTGTATGTGGGGATTATCCAGATTGCCTTGGTTTTTGAAATGTTTGTCTTTAAACCAGAGAATTAAGGTCATGAGCAAATAATCTTAAAAGCTTGGTGTAAGTATTACTGACCTCAGTGATTATATAACCTACCCCGGGGTTGCTCCCGCAAGCAGTGCAACTAAAAATAAAGCGTGGCAAATCTGAACAGATCATCAATATGGTAATTTAAGAATATCACACAATCTAAAATGGGTCGGATAATGCTAGCACTCATCCATCTGCTTGAAGTGCAATGAAAACGACACTTGAAAGGACCACGGATACTTGCATTGTGGTCAAGATCTTTAGGATTCAAGGAACTGCAGCCATCACCAAAGGAATATCAATTAGCACCATGGTGACGGTAACAACTCCCCCTACGTAACTGGTCGCCTCAAACCAGAGCCCATTCTTCACTGGTGAATTAATGTTAACTTACCAACAAGTTGCGACATAGAACCCTTACTTGTGCCCTGTTTCTTAAATACTTATACCAGTACATTGGTGGCATACATAAATGTCAACTTTAACGTAGACTAAGAAGATTCTGTTATAGGACTACACTTATGTAATTCGTGTCTTGAGTTTGCAGACAACCCGATATTGGAATTTTAATACACACCACGGAGGGCGTTACCATTGCCTGTACCCCGAACGGATAGATATGTAATAAATACACCCGAATAATTATTCCTTATATGAATTTTGAGCAACCACATTTATAGTATACCCTATAAATACTTCTTTTTTTCAATAATATTTTTAATTCACTTTTTTTTTTTTTGGCTCACCATGCAGTATCCATAACGATGCAAACTTAGTAATGAAATAATTCAATCCATAAATGTCTCTGATTTCATCAAATAAGAGGATATATCGTACAATTTCTGACGAGTAAAGAAAAAATGCCCACTGATAAAGCACCAAATTCCATTCCATCGAGATATAAGACATCCCTACAATCAATCATCTCAAGATATATATACACACTTCACCCTGTTCAAACATGACAGTAACGCTTAGAATGGGTGTATTTTACAACACATGATGTCGAAGGATCTTTAATACTTCTAGTAGGTTTTTGATAACCTGTTAGTTTAATCGAAATTTCTTTTGCACTGTAATTTAAAATTATGACGATTTTTCCAAGACCATGTTGTCATGCAGGTAATATTGTTGCGGAGAATATCACTGTGTCACGTGTTTCTTTAATAAATATATTTTTGGCTAACAATCATTAGATAGATAGATAGATAGATAGATAGATAGATAGATAGATATTCGTGTATTTTGCAGGTGTACAAAGAAAATCGATTTTTAAGATTCTTTCAGAGGGGAAACCCCAAAATACTGCGCAGGTGTGGTCAGTGGTTTGACCTAGGGGATAGGCTGGTCAGAGTCTTGATGTCCACTCTCTATCATAACAAACACAATAGGGGTGTCACACAATCACTAGTGACCCCTCACTCCCTCACAAACTGTAACAGAAGTTTCACCTCACGTTCACCTGACGACCTATCAATGAATCCCACGTTCCATTCACAAAAATATTTGGCCTGAGAGATTCCGAAAGCCCTGACCACACAGTGACCAATCCGATCACACTGTTTGTTTTATTGGCCAGGATTAGAGAGGGTCCCCGGGGCGTTTTATTTTCGCCATGAGAGGTGACCTTTGCCTGTCCTCGCTGTGGAATCTGCGGTGTGTGTGTGATTACATAAACGTAACCTCGCTTTCACCCTTTGAAGACCTTAATATCTACAAATATATTTACGTACTGGATAAAGCAGTGTCAGAGGTTTACCTCTTAATGCTTCAATAAATCCAGAACACAAAAATAACCTTTGTGTTGTCCTCTTACAGATAAGCAAGAAAAAACATCTACGTAGTCATATATGGGGAGGGGGGGGGGGTCATGTTCTCACGGAATCTACAATAATTAGATGAATTATCTAAGTTGTTTTTTTGTTTTTTTTCCTTTTCTATTTCTCAAACGCAAATACTTCCAAACCGAAGGGAAAAGTCATGGGAATAATTTCAATCTGAGCAATTACATATATCTTTATAGCTTATCAAGTAAATAACGGTTTGTGGGATATTTATTATTTTCAATCACAATTTATTTTCATTTATTCTTTTTCTTTTTTTCTTTTTTTTTTTTTATTTTGCATGCTTTTATTCATCATTTCTTACATAAATTACAAAAGCTTATAACTATCTCCACGAAGTACATCTTTCTTCTTTCCTTTTTTTTTTTTTTTTTTTTTTTTTCTTTTCTAGATTCTGTCTTAGTGAATTCAGGATTTATATGAAGATAGAGGGAATACCTTAGATTTACGATTTATATAGGATATCTTGTCTCCGAGAGGGAGAGGGCTTATATAGACTATGCCTGCTGCCCAATCCCTTCAATTTAATTAAATAAATATTGTTTATAATATCTTAAAAAATGGCAATTCTTTGTCGGAATTGATGGATGCGGAATAAATTCGGCATACTCTTTTCGCTGAATACTCTGGTTCATCATAATTACACAACCTATCCGCTATACACAGGGTTGTTCAAAAACATGTCCAAACTTTGAATATAATGTTCAAGAAAAAAGGTTGGATTGTAAGAATTTGCTGTAATGGGAGCACAAAAAAATGATGACGTTACATTCATTTATTTTTATGATGTTATTAATAACATCATACAGAATTCTTAAATACATTTCGCATAGTGTTGAAGTTCCAACAGTATGGAACTATTGATGACAGAAGAAAAATGTCAGGAAAACCACGGACAGGAAGGTCAGATGAGAACAGCAAATAAATCAAACTATCTAAGAACACAAAATACAAACATATAGTGATAAAGTGGTTGTCAGATAGATTTGGGGGAAGACTTAATATACCTGCGCACTGACATTGAATGACCACCCATTCCCCCAGCACTACAGCTCATGCTAGTTCACCAACCAATGTTCTACCACCGAGGTACTGCGACCGGAAGCACATCCTGAAATGACTTGTGAATATTCATAGATACAATTAATGTAGAGAATAATACATACAATCCTATAAAAACCTACACATTAATTAAATATGCTCTTTATTCTGACATGTGTCTGTGCAATGAATTTAGTGATGCTGAAAAGTTGGGACACGTTTTTGGCAAATACCCTGTATGTTTGATTTTATTATAATTGATAAGCCGTATTGAAATTCGAAGAATACTATATGAAGTTTGTTCAAAACTCCTGTCAGTTTAAAGCGATGAATCAGTTTGTTTTATAAGTAATTTCAGTTAGATATTCATTCTCCCCCTCGGTGCTGACATACTCTGTTAGACTTGTGAACCCCACGAGAACATCGTATATAACTTCAAATAAACATCCTCTTCGTGACAATGGAGGTCAGATCAGATAATGTAGAGGTTATATGTACAGGTCAAATTGACGTAGTGCGTACCATAGTAACTATATAATGTGTATTAATATTTAATGAAAAAGCGCATATAAATCTACTTCAATGCATAGGACAGTTGTAATGTGTGTTGTTTTTCTATTACAATGTACACTGTTCAGTGATTTCTTTTGTTGGTATTTTAATAAATGTTCTTAAACAACTTATCATTTGGCAAAAAACAAATCAGGGTAGATTTGAATAGGAAGACTTTATCACAGTTTGTGTTGTTAACTGTTCGATCTGATACTATAAATCTACTTCAATGTCATCGCGATATCGTCCCCCCCCCCCCCTTGTTTCTCTCTGCTTGTTATGTAGGTATGTTGGTACTTTTTCTTTACGAATCTGATGTACTAGAGGTACACTGTAGTTACTAGTCAAAAGTTCAAAGTACAAAAGTTAAATAAATATCGGTAGAAATTTATTTTTATGTCCACATCTACCTGTTGGGGTTTAGTAGGGTATCTAGTATTTGCTTTTTCTACATGTCTGTCTGTCTGTCTGTTCGTCTGTCACATTGATTATTTAACTTAGAATAACATATTTGAAGACAGAATTTTTTTTATCTTACCATTATTGGGGAAATTTAAGTTTTAGATCATATATCCAAAGCAGCTATTTAACAACACCGGGGATATCTGTTTCATACCCACTATGTATTTAACGATATTTTAAAAAAAAGAATACCCACACATGACCATAAGATATCCATTTCAAACATGATTTGTTTTTTCTTAAACATTTTAGTAGAATTACATGCTTAAGATAACCACCATTTATTGATGATGAATTTATTGCTTGATAATTAGGAGTAAACAAAGCTATTCATCCCTGAATAATCATATCCACGAGCGCAAAACCCGAATGGGATTTAATTTTTTTTTTCGAGGGTGCATAAAGCAACACATGCCTCAAACATTCCCACAATTAACTTATACCGAATCGAATTCTCAAAATGGTTGGATTCGCAACCGAATCCTAGGTAATGTTTCTTTATTTTAGTATCTTGGCATATAATTTGGTTGTGGTTTTTATATTACATGTGGGAGTTAATGTTGATAATACCGAACCTGGAGGAGATTTACAGACGATAATAGTTTTATTCCATGGAATACGATTTAACCTCCCCAACCACATGAACTTCTATATGAATCAGAATACTTCCTTTATGAAATTGATCAGGAAGGTAATATTTTAAAACATGCTTAGGTAAGGATGCTTTCCAATAAAGTGGCTTTGTCGGCAATGTCACCGGAAAACACGTCATTGTTTGTATCATTTAAGTTACCAAAATCGCCAGTCGGCAACACTCGCACCATTACCAGCAATAATGGTGACACCGGTATCACCAAACTGATGGAATATATACTATGCCAACAAAAGCCATTTAGTAATTTTTAAATGATATGAATAAGATGCAAAACGCTTTTTTCGTCTCTGGTTCACAAAATAAGTATTTGCCCTACTCATGTTTTCTTGTCGTCTGCTGAATGTACTGTCGTCTGCTAAAAAAAATGTATGAAAACGGCTTCAAATAAATGTGTTGAAAGGACAACATATACAGAGAAAATTCTGACTGTTCTGACGATTGTTGATGACTACAGAAATATTTGAACGACACTCCAGTTTGTTGGAATGAAGGTACCAATACACCGTATGTTTACACCGGGAGCTGTTTACCAAACATAGACCGACAGAGGATTGGCCAAAATCAAGAAGATATGAAATTGAAAGAAATATCAATAAGTACATATATGATGCATAAAAGCAATGAGATCCTATATTTTTGTGCTTTTTTTTTTTTTTTTTTTTTTTTTTTTTTAATTTAGCGTTTTGAATGAACTACCAAATTTTGGTGAACATTCGTCTGCCATCAATATAGTAAATGTAAATTAATGGAGAGAAGCAAAGGTTCTTATTAATGTCCGTGGGAAGTGAATCGATACCTTTTTCTTTTTTATTTCCTTTTGCTGGGTGTGCTGCAAAGGTTTTGTCCTTTTTGTTCAGTTGTTTCCCTTGTTGACGGTTAGATAAGGACATGGACATGCATCAACCTCCTATATAGGTCATACCGCTTCTTGCCATTCCCACAGGCACCGAACTCGTGGACAACACCTATCTGACACTTTAGGATGTACTAGAGTATATATAGATCTGTATTGCACTCACGAGCACATATTTTATTCTATCCTTATAAAAGGCCACACGATGATCCATCAAAGTCCTTTAAATAAATTAATGAAAAATTAATACAATATATGTGATAATTATTTTATATTCATATGTTTAATCACTGATACGCTAAGTTTTCCTGCAATGATATCGGGGAACTGGGGCCTTGAACTGTAAACAGAAACCTGAAATGACCCTAAGATACGAACACACTGGGCACTGTGATCCCATTTTTCATTTCTTGCTATCAGATACACACTTTTATCTTGTCTCTTACAAATTCAAATCATGGGGGACCATTAAGAGGCAGATGATACAACGCTCCTTAAATATTTGGCGGGAAATCAATCAATTGAGGAGGCAAAGACATGCCCCTTATTACGAGGTCATAGGGTCAGTAAGCGATGGACCGAGCCTCATCAGTAGTGGTCAAGAGGCCAAGAGAGGGTTGATAAAATGTTACATTGAACGTTTGAAATTAGTTCAGCAAAATATTATTATTTGCTTACAGAGATTAATAAAATTGAACAAAAACAAATTAATTTCAATTTTGATATGTGCGATAATGCCTGACATGTAGGCCGGTCCCTTACAGGGAACAGAAGAAGCTTATATCATTTTCTGATGATGAAACCATTTTGATATCGTTTATCAAAAAATCAAAATACTTGGAAGTTGAATGTTCATTTATGTAAATCGTTTTTATACATAATTTAGGAAAGTGGTTTTTTTTATAACGAGTTTTGGGAGAATATCTCATAAAATGGTAAAATAAATAAATATCCAGAGTAAATAATCCCACCCCTGCGGCCTCCCCAGTCATTGTTCGTGACCGAGGTCTGTGTTCACTGTTATTACGTGGTGCCGATTGTTAAATGAGCGAACTCGTCGGTCAATTGGTCACTGTATATAAACGTCTTCGCACTTTGGTATTAGAATTGTTTTTGCCCTTCACCTGAGCAGGCAAGTCATGGAAGCCTCCGACTGGCACTGGGTAAATTCTAGCATTAGCGCCGATGCGCCGTGTCTCGCTAATTCATCGTGTCGGGTACTGTTGCCCAAAGAAGCATGCTCATCCGAACTGCAGTAAGTGTATTTGAAGACTTTTACATATGTACGATATTTTCACAGATTGGTATATTAATATAGATGTTTTTTAATTCAAAAAAAAAACTTTTCAGAAATTTATATCTATTTTTCACCCTCGTTTTTATTATCAGTATTTTGAGAGGTTAGATTAATAAAATCAATATTAACGTTAGACTCTTTTGTTTTATGTGCCTGTGCGATCAACTTTTCTATAATTAGATAGGTTGTGAAAATCATATTTGACAAAAAGATAAACTTTTGTATTTCAGATACGTACAGCTCTATCTGATATTCAGGAGACTGACGTATGTCCTCTACCCGTCTCTGATATCCTGGCTGCTTGTATTACTATGCTGCAAATTATGGAAATACTACATCTGTTCAAAACAGGACCCCACCTCAAACTACCCCTTACCCCCGGGGGAAGTCGGTCTTCCATTCGTTGGTGAAACATTATCGTTCCTGTTTTTGGTAAGTATATACGACATTTTTCAAATTTCGCCGTGTTCCCAATCTCTCCTAATTACAGGTGAAGGTCAAACACGTGATCTAAAAGAAGCTTTTCATTACGTAATGTTCTTTATTTTTGTATGTTATTTAAATGAATTAAAGTTCATTTCAATAACTCCATAAACTGGCCTGAACCACACAATTTAAATCCTAAAGGGTTCAAAAGGTGTAGCATAGTTTTGTCACGAATTCAATACTTACAGATATATATGTACCTCCGATGCTGAGGTCAGATGATCGTCAAAATTCGCTTTTTTTACGTCAATATTACGAAAAATAACAACATTGTTATTTAATATATTTACATACGCCATCCAAAACCAAATTTCATGAAAAAATAAATTTGTCATTAAGAATTACTATCACATTTAAAAACTAATTAATTACCAATATAATCTTTTTTTTTTAAAGTTCAAATATATCTATGCTTTATTCACACAAGTTTCGCTTCCGTTACCTAATATTTATTCAAATACTATCACTGTATTGGATTTTATCTAGTATTGGAAATAAGTAAAGAGACGTTACTTATAGTAAATATTGTTGACCGTGGTCAATGATAAATCTTATATAAAAAAATTTCTAGGTGCATATGACCCAGAAAATTTGAGGACAAATTTACCCTTTATGAATTGCCTCAGTTTTTCGTTGTAAATTAATGTATGTATACTATTTGAAAATAAACGCATTAGATCGTTTGAACACCACATATATGATATCGACCTTTCTTGGCCCCAGTAAAACTAAAAAAAATCAAGAAAAACTCAGTCGTATTCCATTTTATAAAAGATATTATGTCCAATACAATTATGCGTCCGTGATATTACGGTCATTTTGATGTACGGATTTATGTTACATGAAATGTGATATATTTTCTCTATTTTGCAACCGCCGCGGTGGTCTAGAGATTAGAGCGTTCACCCGCATGCGGAAGGCTGGGGTTCGAATCACGGCCGCGACAGACATAAGTCGTTAAAACAGGTAGTGACAATTCCATCGCCAGATCCTTGGCATCAGGTGTGAATGTCACTGGTCCTGGGAGATGACCTTAAAAACGTATGTCCCGTGTCACCGTAGGTTTGGCACTCTAAAGAACCCTCACTGCTCAATGGCCGTAAGCAGTTATAAAGAAGTGCTCTGAAGGAGGTACTTTACATCGTCATAATGGCTGACTTCCTTTTAAAACATGAATGAAAATATAGATATCAGCCATGTTTGTCTATTCATTTCAAAAATCATCGCTGAGTTGCTCGGTAGGTTAGCACGTCGACTGCTGAGCTGTAGATCGCGGGTTCAAGTCCAGCAGGGGTTTTTAATTATTTTTTTTTCAGATTAGTTTCTATTAAAATTGCACTTTTTGGCTAAATTAAGTAAATTTGAAATTTTTCAGTTTTAAGATATTGTTGTACGCGTCCTCCACATTCATATCAAATTTCTCTGGTGTAGCAAACCTCCTTAATTGGGGTCTACAGAACTATGGAGCGGTTTCTACAGGCATGCCTTCATATTGGCCAAGACAAAATCTGTTTCTGCTAAACGTCTGCTTGTCTTCCACTTGCTTGAGAGTATGCACAATTTTTAATGGTCCTGAAGATTACGTCATATAGGCTTCAGACTGACCGAAACAAATCAGCGTTTTTTCTAATGTTAATGGAAATAATGTCATTTCGATTTCATGCTGATTTCTTTAGGCTTCTGAGATACCCCGGTGTAGAGATCAGGTGCTTCTCTGTTCACAAATGAACTTGTAAATTTGTTAATTTCTTTCATCGTGCATATTTAATTCTTATCCTTTTGATTGTCTTGCAGGGAAGACTATTCTTTGATAAAAGGAGAGAAAGATATGGTAACGTTTTCAAGACGCACATTCTTGGAAAACCCACAGTTCGAATCATTGGGGCTACAAATGCTCGAAAGATACTCTTAAACGAAAACTCCCTTGTTGAATCGCAATGGCCAAGAAGCATACAGATGTTGCTGGGAGAAGGCAGTTTAACACTTGCAGCAGGCAAAGTTCATACAATTCGCAAAAGAGCGATTCTGAGAGCATTCACATACGATGCGTTAAGCGGTTATGCAGTTATGACACAAACTACAATCCAAAAGTATATCAACAAATGGTGCTGCGAGAGAGACATTTTGGGATATAATGAGTTTAGGAGTTTAGCTTTCGAACTGTCGTGCCGGGTCTTGCTTGGGTTTGAAATGAACAAGGAAGAACATGGCCGACTTTTGAGTGCGTTCGAAACCTTCATGTCCAGTCTTTTCAGCATCCCAATACGGATACCTGGGCTAGGCTTGGATAAGGTACACAATATAATTATACGCTTATTTTGTATACATGAATTTGCAGATATATTTTCAGTTCCAAACATTTGTTCAAACACACTCATATTATTTTAGTTGAAATCATTTTAACCAATAAGAAAATGCATGTATAATCTCTACTACGAATTCTTTCCGTGTGTTGCAGGGAATGAAAGCAAGGGAAACTATGCTTCAGAAAATCGAAGCGATTATATTACAGAAACAAAATGATTGGTCCAGCACGGGATCTACAGATGCGTTAAGTCTGATGATGGGTATCGAAGGAAAAGAGAAACTAGAAATTGAAGAAGCTAAGAACGTGGCGTTGGAGTTGTTGTTTGCTGGCCACGAGACTACATCAAGCGCCGCTAGTACATTGATTCTCAATATAGCCAGGAATCCAGAGGTTCTTTTTAAGATTACAGAGGAGCTTTCTTTGAATGGCTTGTTGGACAGCAGAAATTCTTCACTGGACCTTGGACGAATCAACAAATTGAAATACGTGCGGAACGTGGTCAAGGAAGCACTGCGAATTTCTCCACCAATCGGAGGAGGCTACAGAAAGGCCCTTCAAACATTTGAGATAGAGGTAGGAGAAATAACTTTCTTGCTGTATTAAAATTCTAAAATTTATTCTTTGTCTACAGTATTTTGATTATTCTCCACATCTTTACTTGCAGGGTTATCAAATACCAAAAGGCTGGAGCATTGTGTACAGCATACGTGATTCTCACGAGACTTGCTCCATTATAGAAAAGCCGGAAGAATTCAACCCAGACAGGTGGTCATGTCTTCAAGTTGATGATCGTGAACATTACTTTCCTTTTGGAGGTGGTAAGAAAGGATGTGCTGGAAAAGAATTTGCCATGCTTATGTTGAAAGTATTTGTCATAGAAATTTGTCGTAGTTCCTGTTGGCACATTAAGAACCCGAATCCAAAAATAAAATACTTGCCGGTTCCGCATCCCTCAGACAACTTGCCTATGGTATTCCACAGGATGGAACAAAACCGCCTCAGATCTTCTACTGTATAGGAACTACCTAAAGATTTCTTGGAAATTCTACGGTGGCACGATATGACTAGGAGTGCTTATATAACGGACAACATCAAACTCAAGACAATGACGTCTGCAGTTCAGTTGTACTCCATGCTCTAAGTACGATATCAGAACATTGTTTCAGGGGTTTTCAATACTCATTTTTTTGTGTTTTTGCACATGAAATCCAGAATTTTATCTCACAGTCTACCTCAACTTTATAGAATAGTATATATTAGTTAACTTATAAGTTTTGTGGGTCCGTAACCAGAATTTACCTCATGCAGTGCGAGTTTCTGGATATTTGGAATTGGGTTTAGAAAACAGATGAGGGGTTTTCAAAATGCTCCAGATGGCACACTGATTACTAAAATAACGGGTTTTTCAGTACATTTTTTGGTTTGGATAGTGTTTTACATTGTTTTGTAATACAACACCCCCCCCCCCTCCACACACACACACACCCTGGTTACGGATCCGTCTTGGTATTGTGTTATGTACAACCGGTTTTGTTTTACTTTTACTGCTCAGGTGACTATATAATGCAATATCTATTCACATTTTGTTTTAAATAAAAATAAAATAAACTACAAATCTACAGAAAATATATGTTGTTTTTCTATGTTCACATTGCAAGATCGAAATTTCCAAATTAGGAAATAACTTGAAGCATGGTCATGCCAGGGCTAATGAAAACTGCCTTTAGTCGGTTTCATTTCAAATTATGAAGCAGAAAGAGTATGTGAATCGGAAATCTGTGTCTTCCATTACTTCGTTCCTGAAGAAGGGACGTCGCTTTATTAGTCCCCTATCGGCGAAGCCGTAGGGGACTTAAGATTTTCAATCTGTCTGTCCGCCGGTCCCTCTGTCAGTCCGCCGCACTTTTTCGTCATGCTTTCAGATATTCATCTGATATTTGGCACATTGCTTTACCATGACAAGTTCGAATTTTATTCCCGTCCAATGATTTTTTTCTTGCTGAGTTATGGTCCTTGGACTTAGAAACTCTGTTACCGATCGCGGTAGCTCAATGGTAGAGCGTTCACTTCCTGCCCGGGGGTCGTGAGTTCGAGCCCTGCTCGGGCCAAACCTAGGTGAACTTTCTTATTGTGCATAAGCTGTTATATATATATATATATATATATATATATATTATATATATATATATATATATATATATGCAGTCGATAAGACTTGGGACCGGAAATATATATTGCTATACAATACTTACAGAATGCTTATATTTTCAAAATCACACGAGATACGATTTAGAAGGAATTTATTATATTCTTCTTGGCATAAATCTTTTTACAAGCCTTTTGTTTAGTGTATTCGCTTCGCAACCGGGAGGTCTCGAGTTCGATTCCTACTACCTGCTCCGCGTCAGACTTTAAACGTTTAACATAGGTAGTGACTGTTCCTTCGCCAAACGCCCGACATTAAAAGTGAAAGTCACAGGTCTTTCGGATATGACCTCTACAACAGAGGTCACGTGTCACGATAAACAACCCTCACTGTTACGGCCTTGAGTACAATGCATCTAGGTCAAAATTTGTGGAACTTTACATACAGCTGATCTCTCTACAGCTGTATAAGAGGAGATTTGTCCAAGTATCCATGTTAATTTTTTATCTCATATATTTGCCTCTCTTTCCTACATCTTTTATCATGTTACAACAACCAAACTACATGTATCGCAGAAGGCAGTCAGTAAACAGCTTTTAACACAAATAAAAAGATACTTCAGCAAGTCTCAAAATCTTCCAATATGAGGTACAAACATGTTCTGCATCCAGAGTTTGATCCTCGTCATCGGCAAGGGCTGTATGTGAAAGGTTACGATTGGTCGCCCAATCGGGCACTGTATGTGAAAGGTTACGGTGGTCGCCCAATCGGGCACGTGGCTTTTCTTCAGATACTCCGACTTTTTCCCACATTGAGTACCCCTAACACAAATACCACATTAAGGACTCCATTGGAAATAAGATACCCAACTGTCATGGTTTATCTCTCGACATTTACCATCTAAGCCGAGGAAAACAATTATTAGTAGCTGATGAAAAGATCCTTAATTCAACTCGATATTACACATCATGAATTTGTCACAATTGTTGGAAATGTGCATATAATTTTATGAGACACCAATACAAAAATAATTGACTGGTGATCAGGTTGAAGACCTTTTGTGCGTGTATGTACTAGGTTCAAAGATAGGTCTAAGGTGTCGTTTTTTACGGATTTCAGTTCATTTTCTGGTGAGTTTATTGCGCATTACACCACAGGAATAACTCTAAACTATGCAAAATTGAAAGGATCATCGCTACCGCTGTGAAAGGGTTGAATGAATGAATGGCTGCTGTCGTTATTAATAATGTTATTTTGTTGTTGGTAATGTTTTGTTGTTGCCGCTGTTGACCCATTTGTCATTGCGTACAATATCCTTGTTGCACTATATGTAAACTTAAAATCTTTAAAGGAATGGAATTATCTAGGAATGAACGTGATTTTAAAGGTCAAAAGTTTACACTTCAAGCTTGTGTTAAGTTGTTCCAAAATTTTATGTGGGGCTTATTCTTAATAATAGACAGCGAAAAATGGTATCACTGGTGGCTGTCACTGGAATCACTGGTGACTGAGTGAGAAAACATAAACAAACAGAAAACAACACTAATTACACAGCAATCAATTAAACATGCAATAAACATTTCCCACAGTTTCGTATTCTACCTATTTTGCTCCATTCACACAATACAAGGAATGATTAAGACATTGGTTTTATTCTTTGGGCTTACTCTTCTCGATCTACAAATTTCGATTTTTCATCCACACAACAAAAGACAGGTAGGATTATTCCTGTAATGGGATGGCCACTCTGTCGCTATGGGTGTGGTGTTCATTCACTGTAATACCAGGTCAAGAGGTCACGGTTATCTTTGTTAAAATGCCGAACGCACCCATTCGCACCTCGAATTCCAAGAGGCCAAATGTCTTAACAATTCATTTTCAAAACAAAAAAATTATCAATGACAATGTACGTCTCTAAATGCAGATTTTGTATACTTTCATGGAACAAAGAATTAAAATGAAACTTCAATATATTTATTTCAGTGTTTTGTTTACAGTGAAATATGCTTTCTGATAGTTTTGGGTTTCTTTTCTTTCTTTCTTTTTTTATTTTCTTTTTTTAGCTGAGAAAGTGGTGAACTTAGGTCAATTCTATTTTCATACAATGCTTTGCCGTAACGCGGGCGTAACGAAAACCGTATTAAGGGTCAGCTGCAGGGGACCGTATCGAATTGACCCCAGTTGGCTGTGTGCCAGTTTAGAGACCTGTTGATGTCAACATTCCACACACAGTAAACAAAATCGACCCAAGTCGCTAATGCTTGTATTACATCAATTATAAATTCTAAAACTCAGATCATCTTCACCTTTCATGATCTGAAAAATCAAGTCAAGATTAAAAAATATAGGATGACATTCGTGAAATATTTGCTTCAAGCATATTAATTGTATACATCACAAAATTACATAATTTACAGGAAAAACACACCCTGATATTATAAGCCATTAATCAGTTTTAAGATCTTACCTATAACCATAGTTAAATATGTATATGTTTGTTTGTACCTCATGTAATAGTGATCTAAATGAATTGAATTGAAGGGGGAAATCTCTTCCTCATTGAGAAGATTAACCTCAACAATTCATCAGCTGAAGCTAACATCGGTCACGACCCCTGAAGTTTCATAATAGAGAAGTATGTCATCTGTGATAGAAAGAAGTAGGGCAACTTAGAAAGAAGTAGGGCAACTTAATCTCGTGTTGGTTATCGCTAAACATCTTGTGTAAAAGAATACTTTGTTCTCAATTTTAAGGCGAGTATTCTTCTGTCAGAATTTTTGTTCAATTCTATGATGCATCGACTTGTGTTGAATATTTTTGCAGGTATATATAATATAAGATAGATAAGATAAGTTTATTCCAATTTTGAACCCAGAAGGCATAACAGCAAGACAGCTTATAAAGAAAGAAATTTTAAAAAAATTACAACATTAACTACAGATTACATGAACTGTAAACTACATGAGGATGTAGCATGTGGGGGAAACGAGCACATACATATATGAATTGCAAACCAGGTGTATACACAAGTAAATGGACAATATAAGTGTTATACCAACATATGAATAATAAACTATAAAGATTTTTGCAGTTTTAAAGCATCACTTCTTTTTCTGAAAGTTCTAAATATTCACTCAATTTGACAATTAATGGTATGTCTTCATTAATCATCAACCAAGTAAATTTACCCTTATTTGTTACCGGTAAATAGATAAAACTTTTGTTCATCTTGAAAACATATTTTTCTCTACAACATAGAATAGACAATCAGTTAGGAAATGAAATTCATCTTCTACACAGTTTAGGTTACATAATTCTAACATTCTTTAGTTTCTTTCTAAAGAAATTTTCTGGCCAGTGTTGCTTTTTATAAATTCATATCTTCCTCTTTCAATTCGAAGGTCATCTTCGAAATCTACATAGAGTTTTTCTATAGGATTCTATAGATATGTAATTTTCTATATCAAAATATTCTTTATGCGAAAAATATGTTGTAAGTTTTCCTGATTTCTGACCCTCTTCACGTCTTTTTGACCAGTAAATTAAAACTTGTTTCCATACCTGATTCTTCATTTGCTTTTTGAAAAATAAGAATATGAGGTTTTTACAATTGGGTACCAAAATGCCCATTTTTTTCCTAAAATAACTTATGTTTTTGCACCGACAATTTATATAATATGCATTCAGATTGATATTATCTGTATAAGCACTGTATAACAAGGATGATTCTTGGCAATTCTCAAGTCTATGCCAATATAGTAAAATACTTTGTATTATAGAGCAGAACATAGGATATCTACCCAATTCAGAGATTATTGCAATATTAGTACTTCTTTTTCCGGCACTCATTTAGTCGCTTCTTCGATAAGCAAGGGGTATTGAGGACCTATTCTAACCCGGATCCCCACACAAATACAGAGAGAGAGAGAGAGAGAGAGAGAGAGAGAGAGAGAGAGAGCAATTCGTTAAGGTGATATAATAAATCGTCATAACGGCTGACTTTTATAACATAAATATTTATGGCATGTCAGACGTTGCAATATTATTCAATTTTTTATCTATATTCGATAACCATGCGTAAATCTTGATGTATATTCAATAATCTAATTATGTATATTCGATAATCTCGTTATGTATATTCGATAATCCTGTTATGTATATTCCAGATTTATGCATATTCGAGATAAAAATTTATTGAATACAAATATCAAGATTATCAAATATAAATGTCAAGAATATCGAATATACATAGCAAGATTATCGCATATATAAAGCAAAATGTTCGCACATAAATATCAAGACTATCGAATATAAATCAAAATTAATAGAATATAAATATCGATTGACATGTCATAGATATCAGCAATATTTATCTATTCCTTTCGGATTTATAGCTGAGTAGCTTAACGTTTCGGCTATAGATCGCGAGGTCGAGTCCAGCAGGAGTTTAAATTCTTTTCAGATTACTTTATACTAAAACTGCATTTTGTAAGTAAGTTTGAAAGTTTTCAAATAAATATTGTTGTGCATATCCTATATTTTCGCGCGCGCGCGCGCGCACACACACACACACAACACAAACACACAAGAATGATTTTAATGTATATCTTGTTTATTCACTAATCAAGGGCCCTCGGCGGGCATGTACAGGTTAACAAGCAATTAAATATAACAATGAAAATAAATAACAATCATTCAAAAGTACTAATACTGTCAGAGTTCACACTTCTGCACTGCACACATCTATAATTATATATGAAATGCTGCTTGCAGAAAAGATTTAAATTAAATTTTTGGTTTTTTGTTTGTTTTTTTTTTGTTTGTTTTTTTTTGTTGTTTTTTTTTTTTTTTTACTAAGGATCCGCTCATTGTTTCGATGTAACGTATTTTCTTCCTTCTCTTTTTAATCACCCCGAATCAATGTTTGAAATATGTATGACAAAGTTAACGTTATCGGATCGTGTTGTAAATATCTATGATGATGAACAACGTTTAATTAATTAAGGGTGGTAAGTGTTCATCATCTGTTACGACTGCACGGCTACAACATTAACACCGCCTATTAAATTACAACATTAACACCGCCTATCAAATTACAACATTAACACCGCCTATTAAATTACAACATTAACACCGCCTATTAAATTACATTAACACCGCCTATTAAATTACAACATTAACACCGCCTATTAAATTACAAACCACAATGGAAATGGTACATGAGGTACAATACAGAAATTTCATCTATCATGATGTCATTTAAAGTTATTTCATTTAGCTCTTGTCGTTTCCTTTTCTTCTCAATTTGCTCGCGGTGTTCTGATGTGTATACTTTTTCAATGTTTGAGAAAATTTGTGGATCACTAACTTTCGACTTGAGAAGATGGTGTCAGAATACGTAATTGCGTTTTCACGGTATATGAACGGTGCGAATCACTTGCATTGGAATTAAAATCAATCACTTTTTTTTCTCTCTCTCTCTCTCTCTGTCTCATCTGTGTGTGTGGTGCGTCTTTGTTACTCACACAAGTAAAATAGAGAGTGAACTTTAAAGGCAAACACTTGTGTGCGGGTACTGCTAGTATTGTCTTACAACAGCTTGGGAAATTGGATTGATTGATTGATAGTATCTTGTTTAACGTCTCTCTCGAGAATTTTTCACTCATATGGAAACGTCACCAAGACCGGTGAAGGGCTTCAAATTTAAACCTTTGCTCACAGGCACTTGGGGTATGGATCATGATCACTCAACTCCCAATATTACTAATTCTTTTTTTGTTTTTGTTTTTTTGTTTTGGTTTTTTTTTTTTTTTTTGTTTTTTGGATCAAATCTTTTTTTCTCTTCATATATTTTGTAGATATGCATTTAAGATCACCCAAAAATGTTGCTTTTTGTCTCCGTTACGTATTAGTCAAAATCACGTTCTCAGTCATTATAATGAACACTCTAAATACTCGTACCTTACGAAAACTTAGAACATGACCCAAAAGTTGCACAAATCTTCGAAAGAACTCAAATTCTAAAGGACAGTATTGAAGTGTTATAACAACTCAGGAGGAGGACTGGACAAGTATTCAGAGACAACCCAGATGTGAATACAGCAGACCAACTTTGAAGATCTACGATATCCTATGCATTTTAGAACATGTCTGTGCCTAACTTGAAAGACGATTTCCAAGAGAACAGCGGCAAATTGGCCTTTATTTAATCCCAAGCAATTTCAATCATTTAAGAGACTCCGTGATATATGACATAAAGAATGCTTTTGAAACATATTAACCTGATGTTAATAATTTGACAGAGGAAGTCGCTGAATGGAAAATAAAATTTCATGGATAAAATGTGCTACCAAAAACCTTCCAGTAAGCATCAACACTTTTTATTGAGAGAAGATATTAACGGCAAAGTAACAACTCAACTTTATGACAAACGGGATGATTTCAACTTCTCCATTGACAACTTTCCATATTCATGTAGCAATATTCCATTATCACCTGCATATGGTGTTTATATCTCTCAATTGATTCGATACGCAAGAGCTTGTTCTGCTTATGGTCAGTTATTAAATCGTAGTAGGCTACTGACAAACAATTTGATGTTACAGGGGTTTCAATAATCTCGTTTAAAGTCAGCATTTCGCAAATTCTATGGTCGTTATAACGATCTAGCTTGCCAATACAACCAATCATTGGGTCAAATGCTGACTGACGTGCTTCATATCGATTGTTAGGTCGTTCTTGGCACGCTGATTTTGACTACAGAAAACTCCGTTTACCTGAACAGAATATAGGGCTCACGGCGGGTTTGACCGGTCGACAGGGGATGTTTACTCCTCCTAGGCACCTGACCCCACTTCTTGTGTGTCCAGGGGTCCGTGTTTGTCCAACTCTCTATTTTGCATTGCTTATGGGAGTTATGAGATTGATCACTGTTCGTTATCTTCCCCTTTCGGTCTTCCATCCAAGCATCAGGTGCTTATTTGCCATTCTTATGATTCTACCATCCACAAGCGTATATTGCGAAATATTTTCGTCTCTACAACGACTTAAAACTTTGGAAAGGGCATGCATGGATGGGAAAAGATGCGGCCTAGTGCATAGGTGGGAAAAGATGCGGCCTAGTGCATGGGTGGGAAAGGTGTGGTCTAGTGCATGGGTGGGAAAGGTGCGTTCTAGTGCATGGGTGGGAAAAGATGCGGCCTAGTGCATGGGTGGGAAAGGTGCGGTCTAGTGCATTGGGTGGGAAAGATGCGGCCTAGTGCATGGGTGGGAAAGGTGCGGTCTAGTGCTGCTGTATATACACAGAGATAAGGATGTTCATAGAGAAAACATTCTCAAGATGAAACCGGACATAGGAAAATTAATCAGCTACGATTCAAATGAATCCAACTGTAGCTGACCAATTTGACATTTCTTAAAATAACGTAATTCAATAAAAAGAAATAAACACGAAAACTTACAAATTTTGTCCTTATTTTTGCTAAATCTAATGAACTTCCGGGGGAGGGATTTTGGTAAAGAACTATCAATTCCTTTTAAATATCCCTTTAGTTTCAATTTTGTATCATCCCGTGTGGATCTGTGTTAGAATAGGCTCTCAGTGCCCCTTTCTTGTCATAAGAGATTACTAAATCTCTTTCGGTTGAGAACGCAAAAAACCGAGGTTCCGTGTCACAGCAGGTGTGGCACGATAAAGATCCCTCCCTGATAAGAGGCCGTAAGTGCCGAGCATACATGTAGGCCTAAATTTTGCAGCACTTCATCGGCAATGGTAACGTCTTGATATGAGTGAAAAATTCTCGAGCGGGACGTTAAACAATACAATCTAGTATCATTAGCATTAAAGAAAATGCTTTTTAAAAATGTTTGGTCCCACCCTGGAGTCAGAACCTCTGCCCTGGGGGTCATGAAATTTACAATTTTGGTAGAGGCCATCTTGCCTTACATCGCTATGCATCTAGTTTTTCTTACAGATGTGCAGTTGTAAAGAGGAAGATTTTTTAAAATTGTTAAATTTTTGGCAGTTTTTGTCCCACTCTTAAGGATCCATTGATGCAGGAGTCCTGTTTACAGCATATGTCACCCTTGTCCGAAAGATGCTTCCTAAGGTATTGGGTTCACGGCAGGTGTGACCGCAATCTCTACCTAGAGTTATCGTTCCTTACATACCTCTGTCACCGTCTCAAAATAAGCAGTGTTATTCCACATGTAAATCCACTTTTTTTTCCCGGCTAATAAAACTAAGAACTACTTTATAAAATATCGGGAAAATGTACGATAAGCAACTATTTGTAGTTTTTTCCCATTACTATGTATTCTTCATGTAACTATGTATAGGCCTGGTGCAATAGAACAATTTCAACCCAAATCAAATGCTTCTTGTGTCATAAAAAGACTCGACATCTGCTCATTATTTATTCATGTACGTATATTTTTGTAACTGAAGTCAAATCCATACTTTGTTTGAGCATACGTGCCATTTTACATTTTACATTTTACAAAAATCCTGTATAACCCTTGCGACGTTGGCAGAGGTGTAAGTGAGAGCAAGGAATGACAACTCTGGGTATAGAGTGTGACCGGTCGACAGAGGATGGTGGACGCTTACTTCTCTTAGGCACCTGATCCCACCTCTGGTATGTCCAGGGATCGATCCGTGTTTGCCCAACTCTTTATTTTGTATTCCTCATAGGAGTTATGAAATTGATCACTGTTCGTTATCTTCAGAATATTTTTGAAAATGATCAATTTTTGGCAGTTTTTGCCTCGCCCTTAAAGGGGCATGGACACAGTTGAGCTGAAATTTTTAGTTTTTCATTTTAATGTTTACAGTGCTTAACTAACGTATTTCTAATGGTCAACCAAAATTTGAATATCAGTTTTTGTGATACAAGTGAGATATAGCACTCACAATTCTTTGTTATATGTAAACAAAAATATGGCACGAGCCTTGTTTACATATAGATTGCTTGATAGAAATTAGCATGTTTAAAACAAAAGGAGATGTGCTAAACACTAGAAACTATTAAATTATGATTAGAATTAACTTGTAAATTGAAAAATCTGCTTTCAACAAATTTTTACTGGTATATCTAGATTATATGTAAACAAAAACGGGACACATGCCTTGTTTACATAACAAAGAACTGTGAGCTCTGTATCTCCCATGTACCTCGACAACTGTTATTCAAATTTATGCTGACCATTAGAAATACCTTAGTTAAACATTTTAAATATTAAAAATGGAAAAATAAAATGTGAAAATTTTCAGATCAAATCGTGTCCATGCCCCTTTAATTAAATGGTTCAGGAATCCTGCAATTGACCCAGTCTGACTAAAGCCAGTCCCTACTAACTAAGTGAATTAGTAGGGGCTGACTTTAGTCAGACTGAGTTGATAGAGTACCTAACTAGAGATTCAGAAGGCAGTGTTCGAATCCCGGTCTGGTCCGTTGCATTCTCTACTTTCCTCTTGAATTTGAATTTATACACAGTACACGACATGTATTAACCTTCATTGAAGTCCTACACTTAGTTGTATACTAGTATATTAAGATTCCCAACTTGGTCTGGACAACAATTTCAGCAGAAGCCAAAGATGATAATGTCTCGAATGATGACAAAGTAGACAACACAGAGACCTCGTTCACTTCATTGTTCACACAGAAATAAGGCCGCGTATTACTTCCTGGGGATGACTGCAACCAGACTAGCAATAACTATTACACGTGCATTCTAACAAATGGAAATTAATGAAAATACACTTAAGTGACAGTCAGAGATTGATAATCCTCTAACGCTATTAAAGTCGTAATGAAGAAATTAACCAATTAACACTGAATCCCTAAATGACAGGCACATAGCGTGTATAGGTCTGATGTACATACCCACTGCCACCCAATGAAATAAATATAGACCCGATCATTTCCAAAATTTGTTATGTCCCCGCCTGTCACCTCATTGACACCGATTCAGCATCTTCACTAGCCAAGGGTTTTCGGTTCACTCCGCTCCCCCATATGGCTAGTTGGCAGGGGACAGTTTGGTTTTTTGTTGTTGTTTTTTTTTTGGGGGGGGGGGGAGTGGGGGGTTATTCTGAAACATATGGGAAGGGGGTATACATCAAAGTCAGATTATGACAGACTAATGAAAAATAACATTTCCCTTTTATGTCAATACTTGTATTTCATATTGGTGTAGTTAATAAATTATGACCCTAAATTACATGTAATCTATACATACTGGAGCTGGTGTACAAAACATGCTCTGAGCAGGTGCCCCTTTTTTGCTTTGATTTTCTCTCATTCGGGCTAATCCGCACTACCCCCCACACCATCACAGTTCCAAGTGTGGGGATTTAGATACTCTGCACAATCAAGAACCCTATCTGCCCTTCTTAAAAATCTACCTTTCATATGGGGCCATCCACCTTCCCTCTCAGCTACAAACCTTTTGCTGGACCATGCATGTTTTCCCCAGAATTTCTGCAGCAACTGACCACGTGTCTTAGTTTCGTATTTACACCCATCTATATGCTAGGAATCATGGTGACACCTATACATGTACATGTTGTATATCAATTTTATTAAGCACTCAGCTACATTTAACATGTATCCTTAAATTATTGTATACATTTTTTACACATGTATTATCACTTCAAATATGGGGTATTTCCATTGTCCCCTGCTACCCTAGCGAAGATTCGTTTAATTAAATGGTACAAACAACCGTAGGAATTTCGGCGAACATCTCGTCAAACTAATATAAAATGTTGTTCTATAATAATAATGATAATAATAAAGCCTTTATTTATCCAGGATTACATATTTAGCGATAAGGCTAGTTTTCAATATGGTTCTGCAAATAACATACAGACAGACAGATATTAGTAAAATAAACACAGATTAAAAGAAGTAGAATACATATAAACTTAAGAAATAATTATGAATATAAGATAAATAGGAACAAAATGAAGCTTTAAAAGTATGGTGATAATCTCTAAGATAATTTCTCTTAAAACACACAACACTTGTTGAGTTTCTTATATTTTCACTCAAGGCATTCCACATTGTGCTCCCTGGAATGCTGAAAGATCTTCTCAAATATTCCGTTTCTGCCCTGGGTATATACAATATATTTGAATTAGAATTTCTAGTTTGCCTCTGATTGACTTCTGATACATGCAATGTATTTAAATAATCTGGCATTAAACCATGTAAAACTTTATACATTAAAATAACTTTTCTATAGACAAAGTAATCTGATAGTGGCAACCAGTTAAGTTCTGTAAACATGACATTAGATGGTGTTTCAAAATTTCTTATGTTAAGAATTACACTTGCAGCTCGTTTTTGCAATATAAAAAGCTTATTCACATTTTCAGCATTTCTTGGATTGCTCCATATAGTACAACAATATGTAAAATGTGGAAAAATCATAGTATTAAAAATCTTCAGCAGGGCATCGTTTAACATAAAATATCTTACTCTTCTTAAAATGCCAATTCTCTTTTTGTTCTACTTGTGTCTTTCATATAAATCTCATTCCATCAGTTTTATACATGTATGTCGTATTCTGACGTTTATTTCACCATTTAACAGCCTTGCAGGAGGTCATTACGTCACATTTTGTGTCGTGTTCTCTACCCAGAGTTCCGTGCGCTCCTTGCACTGTACACCTCTGTCAACGGCTTTTTACAGAAATCTTGTAAAAGTTTCGTTGATCCAACATTTATGTTTTGGACTAAATATTTAGCCATATTATGATATGTTTTTGGTGCAATCAAATTGATGCTTACTGTAAATTGTTTAAAATCGCCGTTTTCTGATCATAAATTTGGAACTACTTCGTAATATGCGTATGAATGTAGGACATGCACGTGGTGGAGATTTAAATGTAAGCATGGAATCAAAAGTAAGAAAGGCTGTAAAAATACGATAAAACTTGTAAAATAAGAGACAAACAGCTAAATGGTAAATATGCACTTATTAAAGTGTCAGTTGGCTATGAAAAGAGCCTGCTGTATCACCTGTTGCCTGAATTTTTAAAGGGAAAGGAAACCGAAAATGATTGTTTATATCATGTTATTATATTGTCACGTGATTCCAAGCGTTGACAGAGGTGTGTGTGAAGCTTGCGTAACGCGCCCTCTGGTGAGAGAATGTTTGTGTCGCTGTTTAGCAGAGTTTTTATAGATTTTTATCCGAAATCAATCTTTTGATCTCGCCCCTTACAGTTTTATTATATCCAATTTCTTACTGTTTTTAATATCTGAGAGAATTAGGATCTGATTAATTATCAATCTCTCACCAGAGGGCGTATTACGCTGCGCTACAACACCTCTGTCAACGTCTAAATGTCAAGATTCTTGGCAAAACTTACCTATACCTATAGCATCATGGATAATAATTTTATAAGTTTAAGTTTTATGCTTTAAATCTTAAAGTAGGTTCACAAAAACAACGAATTCCATGATTATACTAGTATTATTGAATGAATGAATATTTATATAAACCTTCTAATTCGCTCAGGTGTCTCATATTTACCATCTTCTGATTTTAAAAAAAATCAGAGAAGTGTTTGATTTGCTCAGATATTATCATTACAGTTCGATATGCTAAGTTAGTTTTTGTACATTTTGATATAACTTTTTAGACGTTGACAGAGGTATTAGTGGAGCGGGAACGATAACTCTGGGTAGAGATTGATTAATTATGTTAATTAGTTAATATCTTGTACACTTTCTATCAAATCTTATTTCTTTCGATCTTGCGTTCATTGCTTTATCTATTTCTTACATTTGTAATTTTTGTGCTAATTAGGGTTTAATCAGTTATCTTAATTAGTAAAAAGTCCCAACAATTTTCTTTGCCTTCTTCATCCGACATCGTAAACACCTAAATTCTTTACGAAATATTATTCGACGTACGACTTATCTTTCTATCTATGATCAGGGGCAAAGTAACTCGTGGGTCACCTGTTTACTGAATATGGTACAGCGACGTCTGCACGTCAGTCCGTCTGTCCGTTCGGGGTTTTCTGTTTTTAATTTCATTTCTCTTTTACATATGATAACTTTCATTCAGATGTCGATTCGATATATCCCTGTGAGCTCGAAATAAAAGACACCACAGAGTCGTCCACTTCTGCTTCATACTTAGATATTTTATTGAAAGTAGACATTAACAGCAAACTGACAACTCAACTGTATGACAAACGGGATGATTTCAGCTTTCCCATATTTATGTAGCAATATTCCATTATCACCTGCATATGGTGTTTATATCTCTCAACTAATTCGATACGCAAGAGCTTGTTCTACGTATAGTCAGTTTTAAACCGAGACAAGCTACTGACAAACAAGTTGATGGTACAGGGGTTTCAACAGTCTCCATTGAAGTCAGCATTTCGCAAATTCTACGGTCGTTATAACGATCTAGTTCGTCAATACAACCTATCATTGGGTCAAATGCTGTCTGACATGTTTCATACCGATTGTTAGGCCGTTCTTGGCACACTGAATTTGACTACGGATAACTCCGTTTACCTAATCAGGATATAGGGCTCACGGCGGGTGTGACCGGTCGTCAGGGGGTGCATACTCCTCCTAGACACCTGATCCCGCCTCTGGTGTGTCCATGTGTCCGTGTTTGCCCAACTATCTATTTTGTATTGCTTATAGGAGTTGTGAGAATGATCACTGTTCGTTATCTTCACCTTTCATCAAGCTGAATTAACTTGCTATAAACTTCTTTGTGGATGACTCTAGATCTTTTTGTAATGTAATTTCAACCTATATTGCAGGAGTTTTGTCCCTTTATTTGAACATTATTTTTATATGGAGGGTACATAATTTGTCCGGCTAACTCCGCCCACAATTTTCAAGTGAAGACCATTTTGTTTTACAGTTTAGGTCGTTTGGCTTGTTATTTTTAGACTAGGTTCTTTTAATAGCCACTTCTTTATTTAGACCATGCAGAGTGCTCATGCGCAGGTTCTATATTTTTTCGGGGGTTTTCCAGCGCATGCGCTTTAGATTGGCTAGATTTAGTAAACATTGGCGAATTCAGATCTCATGCCACCACCCTCCCCACCACCTTTTGGTTTGGGTTGACCTAATTATTTTCTGGCCTATGACACCCCATCTTGTATGTGTTTTGTGTACATATAGGTGTTTTGTTCACCTTTACCTGTATATTTTTTATTAAGTTTTGTCACAGCAATGACTCAGCCATATTGTATTTTTTCTGTACATATGTTTGTTTGTTCCCTTATACCTGTAGATCTTTGATTAGGTTTGTCACAGCAATGACTCGGGGACATACTGGTTTGCATATGTTGTTTATTTTTGCTACTTTGCACTACTAGTCAAACCTTATTGAAGATGTGCATGTGGGAAAGATTTTGATTTTCTTCGATTACAGGTTGTTGAACTTGGTCCGTTTTGAGAAAATATTGCAAGGAGAGTACATGTATATGATTTGTTCAGTGTACAGTGAACTTTTAGAGGTTGGGAACACTTCCCCTATATTCTCGCAAAAAAACGCGATTATCCATCTCTAGCGAGAGTAAGTTATCCCGTACAACTCCATGCATCTCTTCGTGTTTCACGTGAAAAGAAAGAAAAGTGCTAAAATGTCTGATACTTCTGCAAATGTATTAATCAAAACAAAAGCACTCACGATGTGCATTGGATTTCAGCCTCCTTCCCTCTGACGCAGCAACATATTGCTACGAAATTTCTTGACTGTGTTATTTTTATAGAGACAAATCGCATTGTGCTGAATTTGTGTCGCACTTATTCAGCATTGCACGGAATTTGCCATTATTTTCAATAAAGACACCACAACTACTCTCCCGCTAAAGAGGGATAATCGTGTTCTGCAAGAATATCTCGCTATAAGGAAAGTGTTCCCAACCTGTTTTAGCTGTATTGCTTGACATTTTTATGCCCCCGAGATCGAAGATCGGGGGGCATATTGTTTTTGTCCTGTCTGTCATTCTGTAATTCTGTCTGAAACTTTAACCTTGACCTTGGAGTTTGACCTACTTTTTGAAATCTTTAACCTTGCTAATAACTTTTGAACAGTAAGTGATATAGTTTTGATATTTCACATGAGTATTCCTTGTCACAAGACCTTTCCGTTGGTATTAAACCTTTTGACCTTGACATTTAACTTACTTTTATTTTTTTTTTACATTGGTTATAGCTTCTAAATGGTAAATATTAGAGCTTTCATATTATACATGAGCATTTCTTTTGACAAGATCTTTCTACTGGTACCAAGATATTTGCCCTTTTGACCTTGGCCATCTTTGGAATTGGCCATTATCGGGGGCATTTGTGTTTCACAAACACATCTTGTTATCATTGAAATCATTGAAGCACAAAGTTAAGAAACTAATGATACTTTGTATCTTTAAGCTTTTACATGTATTAGTCCTCTATCAACAAAGTCGAAGGGAACCTTAGCTTTGTGCTCCGTCCGTCTGTCTGTCCCCCGCCCCCGCCACTCCTTGATCACCCAAAACGAGTGATCAAGGAGTGGCGGGGGCGGGGACCAGACTATCTGTCAGTCCAGTTTTCCGCACTTTTTTCTCTGTTCTTGCAGATATCTATTTATATTTAGTACGTTACAGATCAAGTTCGAATTTTGTCTCGTTCCGTTGATTTTTCATTAAGTTATGGCCCTTGGACTAGAAAGATAGCATGAATTGTTAATTTACATCCAAGTTTCTTATCTCTGTAGATAAGAGTACTACACGCATTAAAACTTCTAGCATAGTAATACAACAATATAGCTAAATTACTCATGATCACCTACAAGTCACAGTTTATTGACTTGGTTAAAGACCTAAACCTAATTATAAATTTGTCTTTTTTTCCTGGTCTAGTCTCTACTCGAATAGTAGTTGATATCCAACCATTCCTATCCTGGTTACCCAATTTTTCCTTTCACCATAACCTACATAATGAATTTTTAATAATGTTATGGTACAGTAATTTTTGCAACCAGTAGGGAACTATGTATTGCCATGCAATACTCTCAGAACGCTTGTATTTGATAAAGACATATATAATTTTACCCTAAATTGTTTATTTATATCAGAAACCACAATTATAGGTGCGAGGATTCACACATTTCTTTCCACATTTATCTTTTATGATAGATAATTACTTGCTAAATAAATGAATAAATAATATTTTAATAATTAAAAAAAAAAATGAGTCCCTTCCAAGTGCCTTATAATAATCGGTCTTATCAATTTATACTCGAATTATTAATATAATATTTTCCAATATATTTACCTTGACCCACTTGAAGCCAGAGTTACCCCCCCCCCCACTCCCCACCCCCACCCCTTATATTAATCGGTCTTATGACTTTTATCAATCTATACTCAAATTGTTAATATAATATTTTCCAATATATTTACCATGACCCACTTGAAGTCAGAGTTACCCCCCCCACTCCCCACCCCCACCCCTTATATTAATCGGTTTTATGACTTTTATCAATTTATAATCAAATTTTTTCCAATATATATACCTTGAACCACTTGAAGCCAGAGTTAACCCCATCGCTCCTTCTACATAATTGCTCCAATTGTCATATTAAAACCTAAATACCTAGCAATAATAATGAGAGAAGCCTCTACTCAAAATGTGTTAATATTCCCTGGGTCAGGGTTTGGTTGGTCAGGGTTTCTGATGCTAGGGTAGGGGTATATATAGCATAAATAGTGAAAAATGTGTTCTTCTTTCATATCTCTCTTGGACATCAAATACCACACTGCATACACAGTGGTAAGGAAAGATTAATTGATTTTATATTGTTTAACGTCCCACTCCGACTCGACCATGTTTTACTCATATGAAGACGTCACCATTGCCAGTGAAGGGCTGCAAAATTTAGGCCCATGATCGGCGTATACGGCCTTTGAGCAGGGAGGGATCTTTATCGTGCCACACCTGCTGCGACATGGGACCTCGAGTTTTACGGTCTAATCCGAAGGACCGCCCCATTTAGTCGCCTCTTACGACAAGCAAGGGGTACTGAGGACCTATTATAACCCGGATCCCCACGGAACAGTAAGGACAGAAACCACTTCCACTTTCAAACACTGGAGTTCAAGCTAGGTCACGGGTTAGTGTGTAGCTTTATAGTAGGAAAATGAGTTATTAAAAACTATCTATGTATTTTACATCAGTTTTTAAAAGCTTTTTAATAGAAGTCGTTTTGGGAGAGAGAGAGAAATATCCTAAAGTGCAAAAAGTCATCCCAAAGTACGTGTTCTACCATCCATGGGCATTCATTAAAATGTGTCTTTACTATCATGAAACAGACCCAAGTCGTTAAAACCGGTAGTGACAGTTCCATCGCCAAACACTTGGCATCAGGTGTGAATGTCACGGGACCTCGCAGATTACCTTAAAAACGGATGTCCCATAGGTGTCACCATAGGTGTGGCACGCTAAAGAACCCTCACTGGA
This sequence comes from Ostrea edulis, assembly GCF_947568905.1. Classification (NCBI taxonomy): domain Eukaryota; kingdom Metazoa; phylum Mollusca; class Bivalvia; order Ostreida; family Ostreidae; genus Ostrea; species Ostrea edulis. The sequence goes on from NC_079172.1 coordinate 17,376,427, forward strand.
ACCAGAACGGCCGTAAACGTAAATTTGGAAAATTTTCAAAAATCAAATATCGCCCACATGCTAGATGCAACTTATTTATGTTGACATGTCAGATAAATATGTTGACATGCAACTTGTTTATGTCGACATGCTAGATAATATGTCGACATGCGAGATAAATATGTGGACATGCGAGATAGATATGTCGACCTACCGACGAAGTCGAAGGGGACTTTAGGTTTGCACTCCGTCTGTCTGTCTGTCTGCCAGTCTTGCAAATCAGTTTTTCACACTTTTTTTCTCTCTGTTTTTGCAGATATTTATTTAATATTTGATACATTGCTTTGCCATAACAAGTTACAGATCAAGTTCGAATTTCGTCTCGGTCCGTTGATTTTTCACTTGGACTTATATGAAAAATAGCATGAATTATCAGTTTTCCAGACATTTTTTGTTCTGCTTGCAGATATTCATTTGATACATGGTACATTGATTTGCCATAACAAGTTACAGATCAAGTTCGAATTTGATTTCGGTCCGTTAATTTTTCACTAAGTTATGGCCCTTGGACTTAGAAAAATAACATGAATTACATGTATCAGTTTTCCGGTTTTCCGAACTTTTCTTTTCTTTTTTTTTTTTTTTTTTTTTTTTTTTTTTTTTTTTTTTTGCAATCGGTTGTCGTCGTCCTTCGTGCGTTAACATGAATATTTTTAATTTCGTTTTGATAACTACTTGTTCAATTCTTTTCAAATTTGGTATGAAGCATCTTTGGGACAAGGGGGACATACATTGTAAATATCAGGTCTCCAACACCCCTGGGGCCTTAGGGGCGGGGCAAAACTACCAAAAATTGACTAATTTTCAAAAATCTTCTTCTCAAGAACCGCATACGTGTAAGAAAAATACATGGTGATGGAGAGCAGGAAGACCTCTACCAACATTGTAAATTTCATGATCCCCGGGGTAGGGGTTCTGACCCCAGGGCGAGGCCAAACTTGGTATATAGTGTTTATGTGTAAAACACTTAAATAACATCTTCTTTAGGACTGTTGATACTATATTGAAACTAAATAGATATTTAGAAAGAGTATGTAGTCCTTTACCAAAATTGTAAATCTGATGATCCCCGGGGTAGGGCTTTTGGTATCAAGGTTGGGCCAAAATGGTCAGTTATTACATGTGTGAACAATAGACATTTTTAACTTCTTCTTGATAACTATCATTCTAATTCTTTTCAAATTTATAATGAAACATATTTGGAACAAGGGGAACAATATTCTCGAGAGTCAATTAATAGTGCTATTGATACTAAATTGAAACTAAATGGATAGAGCAGGTAGTCTTTTACCAAAATTGTAAATTTGATGATCCCCAGAGTAAGAGTTCTGACCCCAGGGTGGGACCAAACTTAGTATATATAGTATTTATGTGTAAGTTTGCCGATACTGTATAAAATCTAAATGCATACTTAGGAATAGCAGAAAAGGATGTACAAAAAATGGTGAATTTCAATCAAAACCAAGGGTTATGACTTTAGGATGAGTCCAAATTAGTAATATCTTTTGATGTTTTAATGTTAATGCACATATTACTAGTATTTAAAGCCTTTCATCAGTGTATGCACTTTTGAAGGCAGTGAAATTTTAAGAATACATCTTGTTTTATACTGTTGCTGAACATTAGAATTTAGCTTAGATATTCAGAACAGGAATTTTTTTCTAGATTTCATAGCCCAGTAGTGTTACCTTTTCATTAGTATTCAATGACTGATAAGGCCTGTGGGCCTCTTGTTTTTTGTTGTTTTGTTTTTTTTGGTTTTTTTCCGGTGCTAACAGATTACAGATGTTCACTTGATGTTTTGCCATAACAAGTTACAGATCAAGTTTGAATATGGATTCGGTCCGTTTGACATTATCAAAAAGTATTAAAGAGAGCACTAATTATTAAACATAGAGACTTGAGCAAGTCTACTTGTAGTTGTTCATTTGATATTTTATACATTGCTTTGCCATAATAAGTTGCAGATCAAGTTCAAATTCTATCTCGGTTCGTTGATTTTTACCAAGTTATGGCCCTTGGACTTAGAAAAAATAGCATGATTTATCAGTTTTCCGGAACTTTTTTGTGCTTGCAAATAATCTTTTGATATTTGGTGCATTGCTTTGTTACAAGTTTTGATTTTGTGATTTATCGCTGAGTTGCGGTCCTTGAACTTCGAAAAATAGCGTGAATTATCACTTTTTCGGACTTTTTGATTTGTTGTGCTAGCAGGGGACAGTTTCGCACTATAGGCCCGGTACAACTTTTTAAAAAAAAATGAAAATACCCCATATTTGAAGTGATATTACATGTGTAAAAATGTATACAATAATTTTAGAATGCATGTCAAATGTAGCTGAGTGCTTGATAAAAAGGTTGATATACATGTAGGTGTCACCATGATTCCTAGTATATAGATGGGTGGAAATACGAAACTAACACACATGGTCAGTTGCTGCATAAATTCCGGTGAAAACATGCATGGTCCAGCAAAAGTTCTGTAGCTGAGAGGGAAGGTGGATGGCCCCATTTGAAAGGTAGATTTTTAAGAAGGGCAGATAGGGTTCTTGATTGTGCACAGTGTCTAAATCCCCACGCTTGGTACTGTGATGGTGTGGGGGTGGTGTGGATTAGCCCAAATGAGAGAAAATCAAAACAAAAAAGGGGAACCTGCTCAGAGCATGTTTTGTGCATCAGCACCAGTATTTATAGATTACATATAATAAACACCAATATGAAATACAAGTATTGACATAAAAAATATGATTTTGCATTAGTCTGTCATAATCTGACTTTGATGTATACCCCCTACCCACATGTTTCAGAACCAAAAAACTGTCCCCTGCCACCTTGCAGATACATGTACTCAATTGATAATTGGTATATGTTGAGTTCGCCTCTACAAAGTTGATAAGAACTAGTGTAGTCATATTCACACAAGCTTAAAGTTTACATCCAAGTTAATAAGATTTGTCTTTTTTCTTGGTCTAGTCTTTGTAAATGAATAGTAGTTGATTTCCAACCATTCCTATCCCGGTTCCCCAGTTTTCCCCTTTACCATGCATAACCAACATAAGGAACTTCAAATATTGTTGCGGTCCAGTAATTTTTGCTTATCTTCTTAAGATAAAAACCTATATCCAAAAAAAAATACAAAATATATATGATTATACGGAATAAATGTCACATCACTACCCACTCACGAAATGTATGCACTCCCGTCAAATAAACAAATTAGGCATGTATTCTACTCCTTTTATAGATAAATAGATAGATTGTATATATTGATTGATTGTATCTTGTTTAACGTCCCTCTCGAAAAAAAATTTCACTCAAGGAGACGTTATATATATACACAAGCACTTTGTTAATTACATGTATTTTGAGGACATCAACTTGCTGCTTTGTTAATTAAGTTTGAACGTATTATTTTATACAAAAGTTCTAAATTCTCCCAATATACATTTACGTAGCAATAACATAAATGATTTACATGCATGCATTTCATTATATGCTTCGTGACTATAAGATCGGATTTGAATACGAGAAGACTAGAAACTCAATATTAAACATATCACCTAGCAAACATTTTATATATTCACGGTAGATTGATATACATTACTAGTTCAATGATATACATTACTAGTTCAATGATTAAATCGACTTATTTGTTCAATAAATGTGTATGACTAAGAGAGAAAAGATTCTCATTTTCCTCACTACTGAATGAACTATCACCCAACAGTAGAACAGAAGTTTGTCAGTTCTAAACACAGGCACTTATATCGCTTGGGGCCTAATTACTATATATAAGAGTACTCTTATATATAGTAATTAGGCCCCAAGCGATATAAGTGCCTGTGGTTCTAAATAATTCATTTCAGGCATCTCTAAAATTAATGAAGGAATGCTGATAGTCATCCTCTACTGTTCCCAAAGTACATGAAGGGTTGTCAAAGATATTGCAGCGGAATGAGATCTGTTGAAATCTTGTTCATGCACGTGCAATATTTACACGCCTCGCACCTTACAATTTGTGGGTGTTAACTTAGAATTGGGTCTTTAATCACATTTATTATATACATACCTATCTATCATGTTCATGTATGCTTCTCGATGTTCATGATTGAAAAAAAAATCTGGGTTCATTTTTCATGATGATACTAAACTTTCACGACTTGCATCCGTACCCCTTCCCGTGGTGACCTATATTCGTTCTACGGTCGATGACCCCAAACTTTTTGGTCGGCCATGTGGACTATTTACCTTTAATTCCCCCTTCGTTTACAGTGACCAGATGGCTTTATATAATGACCCATCACGTGATGTCTGAAAATCCGAACGGCCTCAGAGGAAAACTAAATTTCACAAATTACTTGAGGTTACTCTGACTGATGCCAATGGAGGGCGATTTCTCGAGTTTTGTCGTTCGAAGCGTTGTTTCCTCCACAGTGATCATGTCGAGACACCACTGGACGGAAGTCGGTAAGTGCACATGCTGATATGGATAGTTTGTGATATCGATCTGTCTCTTTGAGGTTGTTGAACCAGTGACGGTTTGTTATTTGCTGTGTAAAAATATGTCAATACGTTTAGTATTCCTTAAAAAGTATTACGGGGCATTATATAATTTGCTGGAGGCGAGCGGTCTGACACATTTGAAAGAGACTGTTTGGCTTAATCAGGTGTATGTTTACCTGTCCGGCTATGCTACACTGAACAATCGAAAATTTGTTTTCACCTATTTTTATTGTACTACACATGTATCGCACGAGATGGAAAAGGTACATCATTTTACAACTGTACACACACACACACACACACACACACACACACACACACACACACACATGTAGTGAAAAGCGTTTAAGCAATACCACCAGACGGTTCAGTGAATTCCATGCAGATCAATCCTATTCAAATAGTCACTTTTATTAGCTCACCAAAGTGAGCTTTTCTCATCAAAATTTGTCCGTTGTCTGTCGTCGTTGTTGTCGTTGTAAACTTTTCACAATTTTATTTTCTTATCCAGAACCACTGGGCCAATTTCAACCAAACTTGGCCAAAAGCAACCTTAGGTGAAGGGCTTTCAAGTTTGTTCAAATGAAGGGTCATGTCCCTTTCAAAGGGGAGATAATCACAAAAATGCAAAAATAGGGTGGAGTGATTTAAAAATCTTCTTCTCAAGAACAACTGGGCCAGAAAAGCTGAAATTTACATGAAAGCTTCCTGACATATTGCAGATTTAAGTTTGTTCAAATCATGGGCCCCGGGGGTTGGATGGGGCCACAATAGGGGATCAAAGTTTTACATACAAATATATAGAAAAAATCTTTAAAAATCATCTTCTCAAGAACCACTGAGCCAGAAAAGCTGATTTTTACATGAAAACTTTCTGACATAGTGCAGATTCAAGTTCAAATCATGGCCCCCGGGGGTAGGATGGGGCCACAAGGGGGATCAAAGTTTTACATTCAAATATGTAGTTAAAATATTCTTCTCAATAACCACTGAGTTAGAAAAGCTGATATTTACAAGAAAACTTTCTGACATAGTGCAGATTCAAGTTCAAATCATGGCCCCCGGGGGTAGGATGGGGCCACAAGGGGAA